>NC_079166.1:14046705-14186705 GCF_947568905.1 Ostrea edulis
ATTTACTGGGAATGAAATTGAATAGCCATAATGTACATGTAAAATTACCAGTATAGATAGAGCCTGGATGAAACATTCCAAATTAACCTTCAAAAACATCTACTATTGCAGAGTCGTTCCCCAAGCCATTTGTACAAGATTTGGACTGGCCATTGGAGCAACTTTAGCCCCGTAAGTTAATCCTCCAAAAGCTTTGAAAATGTTCTAATTATGAGTAATGTTCATATAAATGCTGAATGAATTAAGATTTTTGTCTATGTGGTCTCCATTTCTGATTTCTTGACTCGGCGATGTCTTCTCTTTTATAGAGTTGTCTATCTGCTGATGGCCCTACTGTTTGTAGTGGCCTGGCCATTGTCCAAGTTGTTAGACTGTGTTCTTGGTCATGACCATGGAACTTTTTTCCGTCGAGCCCAGCTCAAAGTTCTAGTGGATTTGCATGGCCCGAATTCCCAAGGCAATCTGAGTCATCATCAAGAAGATGAAGATGACGATGAACCGCTGACTGTCGATGAAGTTCTTATCATTAAGGTACAGTTGAAGCACTTTATCGTGTATGTTTAATTTCTATCCTGTAGAATCACTTAGTTTACTGAGGTCAAATGTTTCTCGGTTTAAGAATCGAGGCCTGATATACACATTGCACTTGTTGAAACGATTTTCGGACACTAAACATATACATCTGACATGTCAGTCAAGTAATAATGAAAGGATACAACCAAACTAAAGATGGGGTATCCATGCTGATTGTCAAGAGAGAAAATTATCTTTGAAAATTCATATTTTGCAAAATAGAAGATTGAAAAAGTGTAAAAGTCACCAATGGGATTTGAACCTGCACCAACGACCTAAGATTCTCTGTCAGCATCAATCTCTTGTTCGTAATACATGTAACTCCTCATGAGTACCATAGCATATACACACTGGGCATTTCAAAAATGTGAATCAAGGGCAGATAACTCAAACTGCTGAACACTGATTCTGTCTGCAGGGTGCACTCGACATGAAGAATAAGACGGTGAAGGATGCCATGCTTCCTCTGTCTGACGTATTCATGATTGACATTGATTCTGTCATGGACAAATCAACCATGATTAAGGTAAGTTGTCAAAAGATGGTAGTCAAAATGTTCATCAAGTCTGACCTTAGATAAAGGTGGACTGACCCTTGAGTTTATAAGTTTTTGGAAAATTACAACCATAGTTCATAATTCAAAGCCATGCTTAAGATCTTGTTCAGTGAGACACTTCAGATCTTGTTCAGTGAGACACTTCAGATCTTGTTCAGTGAGACACTTCAGATCTTGTTTAGTGGTGTCACCACCACCGCTTCAGATCTTGTTCAGTGGTGTCACCACCACCGCTTCAGATCTTGTTCAGTGGTGTCACCACCACCACCACTTCAGATCTTGTTCAGTGGTGTTGCAACCACCACTTCAGGTTTTGTTCAGTGGTGTCACAACCACCGCTTCAGACTGTTTGTTCAGTGCTGTTGTTCAGTGCTGTGGTGTTACAACTGCCACTAACCACATGTTAAATTCAAAACTCATGTACCGGTACTTCAAGGAAAACTATAAGGTTTTCAATACTGGTATTATATTTTCAAAAGCAATTTTAACTTTATTATTTCTCTGCTTGCAAGTTTGGTGCTCTGAGTTTTGAACTTTGATTTCATCAGTGAATCATTTCCTTCCCCAAAACTTGCCAATTGTACTCTCAAGTCTGTCGGAAATAACATGGACTGAGTGATACTTCAAGTGACAATGTGTCATTTCTATAATCTTGTCATGTTCCAGATCCTCCAGCAAGCTCACTCTCGTATTCCTGTCTATGAACATCATGCAGGTAATGTTGTGGGCTTACTCCTCGTGAAGAACTACATCATGTTGAACCCAGAGGCGAATACCCCTGTCCGAGAACTACTGACAAATGAATGCTCGGTGAACCTTGTTTATGTCATGGACGACATGCCGCTGTTTGATCTACTAAATCTATTTCAAACGGGAAAAAGTAAGAAGCTTCGATTGTATGTTCTTGAACAAGCTATTGCTTTGTGATACAAAGAATATACATCTTCCATGTGTCCAATTATAGTTTCCTGTTTGATTTTAAAATCTTTCATTGGACAGGTCATTTAGCCTTTGTGAGGAAGCACACCCCGGTCACGGAGACTGCGGGGGGATACGATATAGAGTGTTCACCGGAGTCCAGAGAGGTCAGAACAGTGCAATCTTCTAAGTGTCAACCAATTTAAGCTTTCATCTATAAATCAGTCATTTTGTTTAACATTTTCCAAATGGAGTATTTGTATTTTGAAATTTCGGTTCCTTTTAGATTCCTTTTTAGATCTTCTCTGGGGTATTTTTCTCAGAGGAAGTTCACCTGAGGTCACTGGGATTTCACATTTAGCATTGCATTAGATAATGTATAACTGAAACTTTACATCAGACCAGAGGCATGGGATTTATAATGCAATCACTTCAACAGAGTAGTCTTTCTCTCAATAAATAATTGCTTTGTCAAACTGGTTAAATTGTAATCTGTAAAATATTAAAATCAAATTATTGGGTAAATTGCCCTTGTCCTTTGACCTCAGCCACAAGTGCTTGACTAGGTAGATACTGCATTCAAGATCAAGATTTCCACTTTAAGGCCTTATCGTCTTTTTGTTATTTAAAGGTGAAAAGTAGATAACAGTATCATTTTGTCAATTTTTTGTTATTTTGGGACGAAAAGTTGCTAAATATTGTTTTGTTGTCTTTTCGCCTCGAAATAACAAAAAGACGATAAAGTGTAAAATATGGCACAAATCAGCCACCATACCTAGCCTTTAGGCTAGCCGCTACGATCATGATCGCAGTCCAGTATATAGTCAAAACAGGTCTCACCAAAATATTGTACAGTGGAGCCTCGGTAATCCGGACGCCATTAATCCGGATGCTTCACCTTCCGGACGATTTTTCTAGGGAACGGAATTTTTATACATTATTTTGCATCATTAATCCAGAAATTCGCGTTCCGGATCCGGACGGTCACTTTTTACTGCAAAACATTATAATGCATTGAAAATTGTACCGTTAATCCGGACGGTAATTTTGTTTAGGGAAGGTCTGTGTCGGACAATTTTAGCAAGGTGTAAATTATAAAGAAAATAAGCCAAACTGTCTAATTGAAGCGATTACCTGTATCCAGTCAACACCTTCCTCCAATTAGGTGGTGTGTGATGATAAGTCTGTTAGATAGCACGTGCCGATCGAGACAATGTATTGCCAATTTTCGCACATAAGATCTTTATTGCGTGTAGTGTTGAATTTTGTAAATAAATCTGTAGCATATTATTTTATAGTCTTGATCAATACCCTAATCGTATTAATAAATTAAACATCATGCCGTAATGATAATTTTTTTAACTGCTACACGTATCAGTTGTACTGATTCGTAAATTGATATCGGCTTATTCAAATCTAAAGAGTGTAGATCATACTTCTAGATTCTGGATTTTATTTGATTGGCGTGAAATATACATGTATGTTCATGCATATATATATATATATATATATATATAGTATAAGTTTTTAACATTTAGAATGTCGCACATGTAGAATGTACCTGTGTACAATTGATTCTTGTCACGATGTTGTAGAGCTTTATTGCTTTTGAATTTTTAAACTCTGCGTAGAAGTGAGAAATTTACCATTTTAAGGAAAATGACAGTTAAATTCTGTATGTACCTGTAATGTTAATTTCACCCGAGTTTTGTTCAGTTATTATCGCATCATGAAAATAATAGGTGCGCGTGACTAGATCAAAGCAGTAGTAGGTCTTGATATTACGAGCTTAAATGATTTTGTTCTCCTGATATTGTCTTGGATAATTATAGAATAAGAAATATAAAGTCTGGCAGATTGAATTTTGGTTAAAGAATGTTGTCAACTGGCATGATAATCATGAAATTCTTATATCAACTTTGGACGATGAAGATTGTTTTAACAGACCGCCGAACCCGTGAATCGTGACAGATGGAAATTACCGGCCTCTTTAAGAAGTAAAAGTGTCATGAAATATTTGAAGTGTAAATGATTATGTTAGTTGCTAATGATTTAATTACTTATAGTTACATAAAGTGCTTCATTATTTGTTTTAGTGCATACGGTACACAGTTTTGTATATTTTTTGTAGGGATCATATGTATGTACAATGTAAGCACAGGCAAATACACTGAACATGTACACTAAATTTTAGTGCTTTGAAATACATGTAAATGTTAACATTATCATAATTTATTTACTAATGCAAATGGTTAAATCCAATGATAGAATGTGTTTAATTCACTATGCATCAATATTGTAGGCACATATTGGCTACTTATGCAAAGCTAGAAAATATGCGATTCAATTATCCGGACGCTTCATTTATCCGGACGATTTTGCTGGGAACCAAAGTGTCCGGATTAACGAGGCTCCACTGTATAATTATATAGTGTGTACATGTGTGCTAATGTTTAACTGGTGTGCATGCATACATGAAATGAAAGGATATATATATTCCCCCTCAGTGTTTTTATTGCCATGTCATATTTGATTTACTGGGACTGAAACATTGCTGCATTCAAGAAAGATAATTTTATAACCCCCCTTTTTTTGATTAGATCATTGGCATAATAACCCTAGAGGATGTTATAGAGGAGCTGATCCAGGAGGAGATAATTGACGAGACGGATGTTTACGTAGACATACACCGGCGGGTACAGGTGGCGAGGGCCAAGAAAGCGAGGAGAAATGTGAGTCACGGTGGATTCACAAAATCCATTTCTATAAAGCTTTTAATTGTTTTCTTTTGCTGGTAGTTGAAACTCGGGGCCTAGGACTGACAAGGGACATAGTCCCATTTTATGAGGAGAAAAAAATTAGTCCCTATGAAAATACACTATTAAGAAAATGTCCATTAGAAGTTTAAAGTTTGCTGAAGATAGATGCAGTGTAAAAATGTCCGCCCTTGGCTCTAGACTTTTGATATATTATTCAAAATGAGATAGATCATGAATTGCACACATAATATATTTTGGAAATCATGATATGTATCCCTTCATCATGTTTATATCCCATGTTTATTGTCCAAAAACTGTTATGATGTACTAATATTTGTAATTATCATTGATAACATCATGATTTATACATGTATATAAGTGGAGATGCTTTAATGTATTTTAATATAGATTCATTTTCTTTGTTTGTTTGTTTGGGGTGTGGGG
Source organism: Ostrea edulis (assembly GCF_947568905.1). NCBI lineage: Eukaryota > Metazoa > Mollusca > Bivalvia > Ostreida > Ostreidae > Ostrea > Ostrea edulis. Next base: position 14,051,956 of record NC_079166.1, read on the forward strand.
GATGGAAATGTTAGTTTTTAGTCTCTCTTTTAAATCACGGTATTTCCATGAAAATTGATGATGTCCTCCTGGTACTTGTACATTGTAGCTGCTGGGGAGAGAGTTACTAATAAAAATTGATTTCCTGCTATATGAACACAAGTGCTTTTGTTTTAGATGCTAAATCGACTGCACTCCCTTGATCCCTATGGGAGTGATCTCCCTTCTACCAGCAACAGATCGGGGTTACACACGACTGAATTAGATGATTTAGTGAGTGATGACACTCTCTGCAGTCTGCATATTGTCTCTCCAGATCTCTGCCATAAAGTGCAATTAGCTTTTTAATAGCATGGGGGTTAGAGTAGTACGTGTAGCTATGATAGTTCTGGTGTTCCGCTATTTGTATATAGTAAGCATGAGCCACTGCGTACGCCACTGTATCTATGCATATCTGCTACTGACAATTCAGCTGTTGATTATTTTTTTCATGTTAGCTTGAATCATCCTGGTTGACATGTTTAGTTTCTGTTTCTCTATAAGTTGTTTACTGAAAATTGGTAAGTAGGCCTGTCTGAGGTCTATGTGCTATATGGAAAAGTGGGGGGGGGGGGGGGGGGTGGGGGGGGGGGGGGGGGGGGTGGAGCTTGAAAGGTCTGCTTCTGCACAAAGGCTGATAGGTGGGAATACATTCCATTATTCAACCATTAACCTTTCTATTACATATTTATCACATTTCTAATTCCAAAAGTATGCATTCATTCACATTTTTTGGTGGCAGACAAATTGTTTGCATTAATATTTGAAAACAGTCTGATGTGACTTATTGATGTATTTTACAATTGAGTTTTTGTAAACAAATGTGACATTACAAATGAGTTAATGTAGTCTTTTGACTTCTAAGTTATCAATAGTTCAGGCTTTTATGACAGTGATTTTTTAAGGCCCATTTTGGGTCCGAATTTCGGCCTTTTCCCCTCCTAAAAATTGTCAAAATTTTTCCAATTTAGCTTGCATTTTTCCCAATAATAAAATTATGAAAGAGAAATGTATTTGAAAAAAATAAACATTTGATGTGAATTATAAATATACGACTTAACAATGAGTTATGGGAATGATGATTTGGATAGAATAGTTAAAATTTTTAGAAGGTTAAAGAAAATTAGATGTGTAAAATAAAGATAATATAATGTTTTGATATGATTTTAAAACTTATTTACAATAAAATTGATTTTACCCAATTTGACTGAAATGTCGACAATTTTTCCCAATTCGAAAGCCACAGGACCCTTGTAAAAAATGTAGAAAAATCACTGTATGACTCGGTAAAATCCCAGATGCTCTCTATCAATTCTATAGGAAGAAAGTATCAAAACAGGCAATAATCTGTGGGTATACATCTAGACATTTTAAAATAACTTATTACAAGGTGATATTATGTGACTTCGTATTTTAATTGTGTATTTTACAGGCATAAATCCATTCCCTTAACTGGGAGACAAGATGTTAAATGACTTTTAACGTTTAGGAAAGGCTAAAAAGAAATAGACAATGACAGAGTTAGGATAAAGATTTGACACTTTAGAAAATCAAGTAGAAATTATCTTTTGTGAATCAGTGTCTTTGGGAATGGTTATTTCGAAGAATTTCTTTTTCAGTGGGGATGTATTATAGATTAAGTCCTGTACTAGCCGGATACAATATGTTGTTTGCATGTACATGTACTTGTAGATGTAAAGATTAAGTCTATATAAGGAATCAGATGTAAACTATGGATAAAAAAATGTGTGGAGTTAATGTACATGTACACTGTGGATGTTTAGATGTCTGAACAGGATAGGTGGAATGCAGTATTAGTACATGTATCTTAAAGCTTAATTATGAGAGCTAAAGTATGTACATATAAAAAATAATAAGAAAAATTAGATTTCAATACGACTATATAAGTGTAAATACTTTATAAATATCTATTTTTTTCTTTTTAAGACAAAGACATCATGAAGAGATGTTGATATTTTCTAATTGTTGAAACATTGAAATACATATTCAGCTCTTACAAAATCATATTGAATTTCAAATTTGATTGATTTTATTTTTCCATAAACCCCGGACTCTGAATCAATGTTTCTGTTTACAGGCTTGCTCGGCCATAATAAAAAGTCAATCTCAACCCGCGCTGAAGCGCCCCCCCTTAAAACGCCTGGTGTCGGGGTCCCTCCCAGAGGACAGCAACATGCACGCCATACAGGAAGATGATGATATGGCTCCACTTCTACAAAATACACGGAATGTTGTCTTCACATGAGCTGGGATTTCTGGAGAACTTCCTTAAGTATTATTTGTTACTTTTATTAGCTGTGATATTATAATTCAACATTTAAGCAAATGTCTCTTTAACTCTGTCTGAAAGAATATATGTGATAGGAGGCTAACTTGACATCACTTTAAATTGACTTTAATGAATATGATGCTTGTTTAAAAGTGAGTATTGAATATAAGTGATAGCATATTCATAATACAAACCGCCGAAGATTATAGATTTAATTTTTATTAATATGTACTTATTTTGGTTAATTTTTGCAAACTGTAAAGTATATATGTTACTTCAGGAAACAATGAGTTTGGTTTTGTCTATTTATCTCTATGCTGTGTGTTATTGTGTATGAAAACTTTTAAGTATGCTGTTTTTTGAAACCAGAGTTATCTAATCTTTGATGAAAATTTTTCATCGATTTTGTTAAAATTCCTTATCCTATTTTTCTGATCTCTGTATGTGCTAAAAACAAGAAGCAGTACTAGGTGATAAATAGGCATATTGGATTTAAACATAAATTCAGATGTATTGCAGTTTTGTCCAATGCTGTTGGTTTGGCACCAGTTAGGCCACAAATAGGCTATGGTAGTACCTTGCTATTTACACCTAGAATGTTGAAATTGTGAAGTTGTAGAGTTATATTCATGTAATGGACATATACATGTACATGTGCTTACACTGTACATACATGTATATGTAAACCCTACAATTTGTCTGTGAAATCAAAACCTAGAAGCATGTCAGTTTTGCTTAAGCCATGGAATGGGACCCAATGAAATGTCGTTTTACTCCATTATTTTCTATGGGGTAGCGAATTTTCAAAACTTGATTTGACGGATGTGAATGGACCACGCTATACCTATCTATCCTAGTCTTTCCTTTTTTGTACATTTCTAACAATTTTGCATTATATTTTCATCAGAAATGATACAAAACAAAAAAATTGGTGCACTCTGTATTTTAACCCAAAATTTAAGCTAATTTTGTCTTTCATATCATATACTGTGTTAACTATTGTGTAGGGACTGTAAGTTTTATATTGCACAGCTAATAACATGGCTGTTTAAATGAATGTGTGTGATCTCTACCTATCTCACTGTAGGACAGGTTTTGTGTTTTTTACGTTACTGGGAAATACTACAGCGTGTATTTTATGATACCAGTATAATGTTTGTTTGATTCCATGATTAGGGAAATGGGAACAAAGAACGGGAACATAGGAATCCACTTAATACATTGTAGGTATATTTGTATGTATAGATGTATTTTGAATTTCTTAAGAATCAAATCATTTTACCCGCTTCTACGACAATGGAATGATAAATTTGATGTTAGAATTGATGCAGCCAAAGTTACATATGACACTGATTTTGACTACGGATAACTCCGTTTACCTGATTAGGATATAGGGCTCACGGCGGGTGTGAACGGTCAACAGATGCTTACTCCTCCTAGGCACCTGATCCCACCTCTGGTGTGTCCAGGGGTCCGTGTTTGCCCAGCTATCTATTTTGTATTGCTTTCAAAATTAAGGATTATCTCCCTCATGCATAGCTCTTATCCTTGGACGAATTTGGCTCCACTTTTTGGCACGCTGTTTTTTGGCTATATTTAGCTCTAAAACTTCATAGTTATTTTGGATTTCAAACATTTCGGTTGAGCATCACTGAAGAGACATTATTTGTCGAAATGCGCATCTGGTGCATCAAAATTGGTACCGTATAAGTTTTACATTATAGGAGTTATGAGATTGATCACTGTTCATTATCTTCACCTTTCATGAAGCTAGGGAAATACCTGTGATGATAGCACATTCATGGATTTTCAGATTCACAGCCCTTTGAATTTTAAACGTATTGGACCATGTATAACAAGGGGTCCAGCGATCATGACAATCACCTCTCTATAGCTCTTAATTAAGGAAGAAAAATACTGTAATAAATCCCGTACAATCTCCTCGTGGCGCCACCTGGTGATTAATTGCCTTCAGTACCTGCATTTTGATTTTTGTTGATATTATTCATGAGCCTTAGAAACACGGAATCAGATACTATGATGTACAAATTGATTATAAACATTATCAGGGAGGGGCACCTGCCTCAATGTCTCATGTGATATGATAAAAATGTTAAAAATCTTAGATCCTCCCAAGGTAAAAATCAAAATGATGTGATAATTGACGCAGTTAGATATACATGTAATATGTAAACCCAAACTGCAGTGTCATAACTTAATATTTGTATTTCGAATGTGTTCGCTTTTTATATCTTTACAAATTGTATTCATGTAGTCATTTCGTCATGAACGCTTTGCAGTTGCATATTTTTTGTAAACAATGCAACTACGAATCTTGATGAATATATTATGTCTGTTCTAACAGCTGGGAATTCTGAAAAAAATGAAAATAGAATGTAAAGATAAGAAATCAATTTCATTTTGAAAGTTCAGAGGGCATGAACTGCAATGCTTCACACCGGCGTAATTTTCATGAAGCTCTAACACACTTCATGAAGTCCGCCAGCACAAGCGCCGCTATTCATACCCTCGTGTATTTTCAAAACTGAAATTTATTTCCTTACTAGATACTAACAATCACATGATTTGATAGGGGTTTAATAAGCAACCATGATAGTTTTCATTCAAAGCTTTCATATTGCAGCTGTAAATGAAAAGGTCACTCTGAACATGAAGTTTAGAAAAGTAAAAAAGGTGCAATGATAATTAATAAAAGTTATTTTAGTGAAAATAATTCATTTGAATAGATGTGCAATATATTGTATACAAGATGCATGTACATGATGTTCTGTTGACCAGTCAAGGGCCCTGGAGGCATGTTGACATGCTAAAGTTTACTTTAAAGATATTAGTTCAGAACAAAATGTGAAATTGAACAAATTGTACAAAATATCTCGGATCATTTTTGTTTTGTCCTTTTTGACAGCATATAGTGATTTATCAAGTTATCAGCAGTGAATCATTTTATTACATGTATCAATAGGATATCACATAAAACGCAAAAATAGAATTTTAAAACATGAATACTGCGTCTCAGGAAATTGATGCAAAATGTTAAAATCATCACTACAATATAAGTTTTCGGCTATTAAAATAAGATCTGACAAGAAACAGTAAACAAACAAAAAGTATTCAATTGAAAACTTGTCAATAGTTCCTTACAATAAGTGGTAGTGGCTACATATCTGTGGTTCCCAATTATGACTTGAATATATCGCAGGGTAAATGAATATAACATGAAACAAGCTAGCTGTGTGTATCCCTATCTATTGACTGTATGTTTCCAACTCGTTACATTGTATATTTCCACACTATTTGATGTTATGTTTGTATTATCTATGAAATAGGTATTACTTTTAGATACCAGAGCTGAATAAAATAGCATATATACATGTGAGTGTTCTTGTTGGATTGATTTTGGGTATTTGTGTTTTATTTTCAACATGGTAGTTCTTTATTTTAACTCCCGAAATAATTTTAATGGGATGATTACCAGTCTTACAAAGTACGATTTGCGCCTTAGTCCTCACCCCCTCAATAACTGGCATTTAGACACGACATAATGATTAATGTACACGACATAATGATTAATGCACACGACATAATGATTAATGTACACGACATGATTAATGCACTTGATATAATGATTAATGTACACGACATAATGATTAATGTACACGACATAATGATTAATGCACACGACATAATGATTAATGCACACGACATAATGATTAATGTACACAACATAATGATTAATTCACACGACATAATGATTAATGCACACGACATAATGATTGATGCACACGACATAATTAATGCACACGACATAATGATTAATTCACACGACATAATGCACACGACATAATGATTAATGTACACGACATAATGATTAATGTACACGACATAATGATTAATGCACACGACATAATGATTAATACACACGACATAATGATTAATGTGCACGACATAATGATTAATGTACACGACATAATCATTAATGCACATGACATAATTAATGCACATGACATAATGATAATACACACGACATAATGATTAATGCACACAACATAATGATTAATGTACACGACATAATGATTAATGCACTTGACATAATGATTAATGTACACGACATAATGATTAATGCACACGACATAATGATTAATGTACACGACATAATGATTAATGCACTTGACATAATGATTAATGTACACGACATAATGATTAATGTACACGACATAATGATTAATGTACACGACATAATGATTAATGTATACGGCATAATGATTAATGTACACGACATAATGATTAATGTACACGACATAATGATTAATGTACACAACATAATGATAAATGCACACGACATAATGATTAATGTACACGACATAATGATTAATGTACATGACATAATGATTAATGTACACGACATAATGATTAATGCACATGACATAATGATTAATGCACACGACATAATGATTAATGTACATGACATAATGATTAATGTACACGGCATAATGATTAATGTACACGACATAATGATTAATGTAGACGGCATAATGATTAATGTACACGGCATAATGATTAATGTACACGACATAATGATTAATGTACACGACATAATGATTAATGTACATGACATAATGATTAATGCACACGACATAATGATTAATGTACATAGCATAATGATTAATGTACAAGGCATAATGATTAATGATTAATGTACACGACATAATGATTAATGTACACGACATAATGATTAATGCATATGACATAATGATTAATGTACACGACATAATGATTAATGTACACGACATAATGATTAATGTACACGACATACATAATGATTAATGATTAATGTACACGACATAATGATTAATGTACATGACATAATGATTAATGTACACGACATAATGATTAATGTACACGACATAATGATTAATGTTCATGGCATAATGATTAATGTACACGGCATAATGATTAATGCACACAACATAATGATTAATGTACACGACATAATGATTAATGTACACGGCATAATGATTAATGATTAATGTACATGACATAATGATTAATGCACACGACATAATGATTAATGTACACGGCATAATGATTAATGTACATGGCATAATGATTAATGATTAATGCACATGACATAATGATTAATGTACACGACATAATGATTAATGCACATGACATAATTAATGCAAACGACATAATGATTAATGCACACGACATAATGATTAATGCACACGATATAATAATAAATGCACACCACATAATGATTAATGCACACGACATAATGATTAATGTACACAACATAATGATTAATGCACACGACATAATGATTAATGATTAATGAACACGACATAATGATTATTGCACATGATATAATGATTAATGTACATGACATAATGATTAATGTACACGACTTAATGATTAATGTACACAACATAATGATTAATGAACACGACATAATGATTATTGCACATGACATAATGATTAATGCACATGACATAATGATTGATGTACACGACATAATGATTAATGCACATGTCATAATGATTAATGCACATAACAATGATTAATTCTCATAACATAATTAAATAAGCGCAGCACATAATATAATGATAAATGCACATGACATAATGATGAATGCATATGACATAATGAGAAAAGCACATGATATATATAATGAGAGAAGCATATCCTTAAGCATGTCCTTAAGCTCAAATTTACAAACAAAGGAATAGATGCCGTCAACATAAGCAACATTCTTCGTCATAAAAGGGTTCAGTCATTTATTCAAACTTATTTCAAGTTGAATTATACACCCAGTATTTCCTAATTAATTAATTAATTAATGATTAATGTAGACGACATAATGATTAATGTACACGACATAATGATTAATGCACACGACATAATGATTAATGTACATGGCATAATGATTAATGTACAAGGCATAATGATTAATGTACACGACATAATGATTAATGTACATGACATAATGATTAATGTACACGGCATAATGATTAATGTACACGACATAATGATTAATGATTAATGTAGACGGCATAATGATTATATAATATTATATATAATGAGAGAAGCATATCCTTAAGCATGTCCTTAAGCTCAAATTTACAAACAAAGGAATAGATGCCGTCAACATAAGCAACATTCTTCGTCATAAAAGGGTTCAGTCGTTTATTCAAACTTATTTCAAGTTGAATTATACACCCAGTATTTCCTAATTAATTAATTAATTAATGATTAATGTAGACGACATAATGATTAATGTACACGACATAATGATTAATGCACACGACATAATGATTAATGTACATGACATAATGATTAATGTACACGACTTAATGATTAATGTACACGACATAATGATTAATGATTAATGAACACAACATAATGATTATTGCACATGACATAATGATTAATGCACATGACATAATGATTGATGTACACGACATAATGATTAATGCACATGTCATAATGATTAATGCACATGACAATGATTAATTCTCATAACATAATTAAATAAGCGCAGCACATAATATAATGATAAATTCACATGACATAATGATGAATACATATGACATAATGAGAAAAGCACATGATATATATAATGAGAGAAGCATATCCTTAAGCTCAAATTTACAAACAAAGGAATAGATGCCGTCAACATAAGCAACATTCTTCGTCATAAAAGGGTTCAGTCGTTTATTCAAACTTATTTCAAGTTGAATCATACACCCAGTATTTCCTACAAGTATACTTCTACTTTTGCATCCACATTTTTTAATTATAAACAAACTTTGCAGTGCCTAGATATAGACCATCTTTTACGTAATCCACCTCCGTGTTCTTGTTCTTTATCTTCTTTAAACTATAGTCCAACTGGACATGTCCTTCCTGGTGATGTTGATATAGTTGAAAATGAGGACCTCAAATCACTTATTTTAAAAGGTCAGAGAACCCTGGTCTTTCAATTGGCGACAGAACTTCATCTCTATTATGAATTATATTGAAGATTATGTCAGACGATGGGCTAAATATGAAAAAGAAGTTGATACATTGTCAGAATGGGTTAAAAGTATGAGAGGGATATAAAATACCCGCATTTTATCAAAACAAAAGTACGCACCATTTATCCTTCTGTGTTTAGTAAACCAGAAGTGATAAAAGAATTGGATAGGTTACATGAGGAATATGTTTTGGTTCCAGCTGGCAAAGCTTGTAACAACATTGTCTTTGTTTGTAAGGCTCATTATTACAACTGTATTTTAAACGAACTTGGCATTAATTCCACTTTTGGTAATCGTACTTATACTCCAACTACCCTTTCAAAAGATGGAATTCTTCAATTCCATCCTTCAGTTTTAATATCCCAGTTAATGGGTCGAATGAATATGAGTTACTGTACCTATACTAGATTCCTAAAGTACAAAAAACCCTAACAAACAAAGATACATTGCTGAATCCAGTAAATGTTCTACCAAGGCCATATCTCTGCTCCTCACGAAAATATTAACAGCTGTAAAGGAGCAACTTCAAACTTACTATGCGACTACATATGTCAGAAGTGGTGTTAATCAAATGTGGATTTTTAAAAATTCTAAAAAACTTTTAGTAAACTTGAAATCGCAAAAAATTTCCCAAATCAATAACATTAAAACCTATGACTTTTCAACACTTTACACGACCATTTCTCACGATAAATTAAAGACTAGGCTTTTTGACATCATAGACAGTTGCTTTAACAAAATGGAAAACGGAAATATTCATATCTAATGATCAGTCATCCAAAAAATTACTTTGTTAAACACCACTCTTGACAAGTACTCTGAAGTTGAAATTAAAGATATGCTAGAGTTCCTCATTGACAATATCTTCGTGGTCTTTGGTGATCAAGTCTTCCAACAGTCTGTTGAAATTCCCATGGGTGCGAATTGTGCTTCTTTGTTAGCTGACCTGTTTCTATATTCATATGAAGCAAAATATATTAAAAAACAAGAAATCTCTTGCTATGGCCTTCAAATTTGACAATTAGATATATCGATGACGTTTTGTCTATTAACAATAATAACTTTCATTCATATGTCGATTTGATATATCCCTGTGAGCTCGAACTAAAGGACACGACAGAGTCGTCCACTTCTGCTTCATACTTAGATATTTTATTAAAAGTAGACATTAACGGCAAACTGACAACTCAACAATATGACAAACGGGATGATTTCAGCTTCTCCATCGTCAACTTCCCATATTTATGTAGCAATATTCCATTATCACCTGCATATGCTGTTTATGCAAGGTGAAGATAACGAACAGTGATCAATCTCATAACTCCTACAAGCAATACAAAATAGATAGTTGGGTAAACACGGACCCCTGGACATACCAGAGGTGGGATCAGGTGCCTAGGAGGAGTAAGCATCCCCTGTTGACCGGTCACACCCGCCGTGAGCCCCATATTCTGATCAGGTAAACGGAGTTATCCGCAGTCAAATCAGTGTGCCAAGAACGGCTTAACAATCGGTATGAAACACGTCAGACAGCATTTGACCCAATGCGAGGTTGTATTGACGAACTAGATCGTTATAACGACCATAGAATTTGCAAAATGCTGACTTAAATCGAAATTGTTGAAATCCCTGTACCACAAACTTATTTGTCAGTAGCCTACCTCGATTTAAAAACTGACTATACCCAGAACAAGCTCTTGCATATCGAATCAGTTGAGATATATAAACACCATATGCAGGTGATAATGGAAATTTGCTACATAAATGTGGGAAGTTGACGATGGAGAAGTTGAAATCATTCCGTTTGTCATACAGTTGAGTTGTCAGTTTGCCGTTAATGTCCACTTTTAATAAATTATGTAAGTAGGAAGCAGAAGTGGACGACTCTGTGGTGTCCTTTATTTCGAGCTCACGGGGATACATCAAATCAACATATGAATGAAAGCTACCATTGTTAATAGACAAAGCGTCATCGATATATCTAAAAGTCGAATTGAAGGTCACAGCGAGAGATTTTTTCTTCTCACGTAGAAGTTTTTGAATAAATTCTGCTTCAGATGAATATAAAAACAGGTCAGCTAACAAAGGAGCACAATTCGTGCCCATGAGAATTCCAACAGACTGTTGGAAGACCTGATCACCAAAGACCACGGAGATATTGTCCATGAGGAACTCTAGCATATTTTTTATTTCAACTTTAGAGTACTTGTGCGTGGAATCAGAGTGGTGTTTAACAAAGTAAGTTTTTGAATGACTGATCACTAGATATGAATATTTCCGTTTTCCGTTTTTGTTGAAGAAGCAACTGTCTATGATGTCAAAAAGTCTAGTCTTTAATTTATCGTGAGGAATGGTCGTGTATGGTGTTGAAAAGTCATATTAACAATAATAACTTTCATTCATATGTCGATTTGATATATCCCTGTGAGCTCGAACTAAAGGACACCACAGAGTCGTCCACTTCTGCTTCATACTTAGACATTTTATTAAAAGTAGACATTAACGGCAAACTGACAACTCAACAATATGACAAACGGGATGATTTCAGCTTCTCCATCGTCAACTTCCCATATTTATATTCCAATATTCCATTATCACCTGCATATGCTGTTTATATCTCTCAACTGATTCGAAACGCAAGAGCTTGTTCTACGTATGGTCAGTTTGTAAATGGAGACAAGGTACTGACAAACAAGTTGATGGTACAGGGGTTTCAACAGTCTCGATTGAAGTAAGCATTTCGCAAATTCTATGGTCGTTATAACGATCTAGTTCATTAATACAACCTATCATTGGGTTAAATGCTGTCTGACATGTTTCGTACCGATTGTTAGGCCGTTCTTGGCACACTAATTTTGACTACGGATAACTCCGTTTACCTGATCAGAATATAGGGCTCACGGCGGGTGTGACCGGTCGGCAGGGGATGCTTACTCTTCCTAGGGACAGTGATGAACAGTTCTGCGCGAATGATGGAGATAAAGATGTTTAATAATTATGATTGTAGTCGTAATACGTTCAGTATTCATTGTATGGTTCCCCTGTAAATTACGTTACACTGTACATTCAAGCTTTAATGTCTGATGGTCACACACTGATTCTGCATGGATCGTGAGTTTATTATTCTTTTTAATATGTGATAAGAAATTGGTTGCACAAAATAGAACGCTTTATATTTTAAATTGTGAAACATGTCATTAAAGGAGTGTATATGTAATTATCGCACGTAGTATTGTTGTGTATTGGGTGATATCTGCTGCGTTTGGCAAAGTTCATGGAGAGTGATAAACTTAAACCGATTAGCCTACTTCCAGTTGTTAAAAAGAGGTAAAGGAATTCGAAAACCGATAAAAGACTATTTCATAACATTATATAATAGTAAATTTTAATACATTAAGTTATCGACAAGAACATGTCGATTCACTTAACACTCTCTCTACCGTATCGGTCAATATGACCGATAGCGCGTAAAAACAGGGCTACGCAAAAGGAGTGTCTATAAATCTTTGAAACTACGGACGTAATAAATATGTTTTATATATCATATTTTTGGAAATTTTCTATATTTTTTAACTATGCAAAAATCAATTGAATAAATAAAGCCATTAAATTAAAAAAAGCATTTAAAATGAAAGATGACTTCGTCTAAATATGACACAACGCTTTGTCGCAAGGCCATTTTCCCCCTCGCTATGATTTTTTTTATTTTCCCTATGAATGCAATATTTTTTTTAATATTTTTGAGAAGCATATATTCCCTGCCTTCAGTACATATAAAAATTATTTTTAATGCCTGGCAAAGTTATAAGAAAATAGTAATTTTTTGCACATATAAGTTGTTTTACGATTTTATTTCTCAATGTTTAAACAGATCGGCGTTTTATCTATATTTATATATGGAAATAGGGAAAAGTAAATACATCCTGTAAAAGTAGAGGAAATGTTCTTTTTGATGGACCCTTATTCGTATTATAATTCTCTGTAGTTTTTATATTACGATAAAATGAAATTGGGACATGCTGCGCGGTTTTGTTAAAAAATTAGCGACAAATCGACGTCGCTAACAGCAATCGACGCGCGTCGCACAATAAAGTGGTGAAAACTATTTGTATTGTCCTTTTTTAGTAAATTCAGTACCTGTTGATACACTAAAACAACATACATACATGTATGAAATAATCAGCCTGGTATCTCTGCTTTTTTTAAAAAAAAAGCATAAAACCAATATTGGTTTATAACAGTTAAACAACCTACATGTAACTTCATAAAACACCTATACTCTTTATTCACGGGTTGCGTCATCAAATCTCAAAACGAGGCTCGGAACGCAAACAAGATGGCGAGTAACAGAAGTACATGCAGTACCGGTACGGCTTATCACTGTTGTGTCCCGCTTTGCAACAACGATTCCCGTTATGACCTCAAGAGGGAATTGTCCTTCCACAAATTCCCATCGGATAAGATCAAAAGGAAGGAATGGATTATTAAAATTCGGAGGGATATAGGGGAAAACTTCAGAGTGAGTAGTTACGTACATGTATACACAGGAATCGATAATTTTGTGTGCAATAATATAAGAAGGTGTCAATACCATATCACCCCCGAATAAAAATGTCTGTTCAAATTCCTTAGTTTAACAAGAACTACCTATAAGTATTGTTTCATTAATCTTCATTTTAACTGTTGAATAAACATTTGAGGGGGTGAGTTGGTGATGTTTTCATAACAATAACAGGCACACTGGTCATCTCTGGTCCCAGTCTGTGCTTATTAACACCTGTCAACTTTGCTTCCTGTGCTCAGGTACTGTCCAGCTACCTTTTATTCTTAATCTGCCCAGGTACATGTATTAAGAGGTCTGTCTCCAATCGTCAAGCTATGCTATAGAACTGTGACCCTCTGATAGGTACTGAAGATATTTCGGTCAGTTTCAGCAAACCAAATATATTAAATTTATGAAATTACATTTGATTATCTAATGAAAAATATTAATCAACAATTGATCCATATAATAAAAAGACTTAATTTATCTTTGCAAGAAATGTACAAAAATATGAAAATGGACAATTTAAATCACAATTGACCAGTATTGACCACTTAGGGAGTATTGGCCGGGACGGTTAAAACCGGGGGCCCAACCCTGGTTAAAAACCTTAAAAACCTGTGCATGTTTATTTTAAAGATATACGAATTAGTCTCCTTAACACGCTTTCTCAAGTTTTTGTACATATTTATGTATATTTCACTGTATTTAGTTGTAGGTACCTACATGTATATATATTCCTCTGACGTTACATGTATTGATTCATGAAAATTCTGTATTGTACCTAAATAAATGTATCATTTTCATTGTGGTTTGAGCAAATAAAATTAATGAATGAATGAAGGTAAATCTCCTGCTCTGTACATTGCAGCACCTGTCACCCAATTCCTAATTTAAATCACTGTTTATTTAATGTCCAGCAACTCTGTCCAGGTACATGCATGATAGTTCTTTATTATCCATGAGTTATATGACTCACCAGATTAAAAAACAGAATAACATAAATATGATATTTATAAACAAACATCACACAGGAGAGTATACATAAATAGAACAAAAGCTATATCTCTTTTTAAACATGCTAATTACAAGTATTTACCTAAATTAATCAATTCTTTGATATGTTTAACACTTAGTAATTGAACCAGTTTGAAGGTACTTGGTCTTTTATAACAATTTCATTATATATATATATATTAGGTCACCTGAGATTACTCAAGTGACCTATTGCATATTGGTTGTCGTCCGTCGTCGTGCGGTAACAGTTGAACATTTTTAACTTCTCGATAACTACTAGTCCAATTCTTTTCAAATTTGGCATATATTGAATCATTTTTGGGACAAGGGGGACATAAACTGTGAATTTCAGGACTCCAGCAGCCCCGGAGCCTTTGGTGCGGGACAAAAACTGCCCAAAATTGACCAATTTTCAAAAATCTAACATCAATATTTCTGTGACTTCGCCCAGAAAACATTTCACTCCAAGTATTGAGCACCAATAATTTGTCACCCATGCCCCCAAAAGTGCCCATGTTGTTACAAGCACCCCAAAAATGTTTACGAGCACCTCCAAATAAGGTGTGATTATATGGAATAAAAAGATTTATGTTTATTGCAATTTTGATTTAGATAATATCTTAAATGACCAAATTTAAAACACAAAATTAGTCAATACTCGACAACATATAATTTACAGGTTCTAGTGCTACTATGTATATTGTTCTTTCCTTAGATATCAGATGCAACAAGGGTTTGTTCAGCCCACTTTCTTCCAACTGAAGTACGGCGGTCATTGAATGGAATACGGTCTTTAAAACCAGGGAGTGTACCAAGCATATTTGCTTGGAATTCACCAGTTAAACGGATCAGGCCACTTAGAAGATCATTGAAAAACATGTAAGTTAACAAATGTTTAGATGTATATAAGATCAGTGAAAAACTTTTAAATTGACTTAAAACTGTTTATAAATTGTTTACTCCTCATTGAGGGGTTTTTAGACAACCTCACAAAGTTATACAATTGAAGCTTGAATTGAATTAAAACTGGGCCAAAATAAAGGCCTTTTTTGTTTGGAATTACCTTTTGCTTCATTGAAATAATACCCGCTTAAAAATATTAACAAAATGGCTTTTAATATATTTTATTCAGTTTAACAAGCTTAATATTTTTGATAATGAATTCACTGTTTATTGAAATTTCTACTATAAATTTTTACTTAAAAAGTTTAATTTAAAAAAAATATACTCTAACCCCACCCCTCAGTCTGAAATCCATAAGGTGGCAATTTCAAATAAAAAAATAAAGGTTGGCATTAACACCAACACCCCCTCCATATATTTACGTATGCGATATTAAAGAAAAATACATTTTTGGATCTTTGTATCAATGTTCTGCTTTGTGAAAAAAAATTTGTACTTGTTAATGAGGAGTCCTCATCCCTCACTGCTTGGTCGGGACTAATTGTTTCTGATGCTCTTTGGCATTTAAAAAAAATGAATTTTCAACATTTACATTTAGGTCACCAGTACGATCTGCAGAGGATAACAATTGCAGTATTGAGGAAGAGCCAGAATTATCGTCTTGTTTTGTGGATCAGACTGGATTAACACCACCTGTCTCAAATGACCATGATTACAGTGTCCATACTACAACCAAGGACCAACTTCAGGCAGCCCAAGAGGAAATTAAGGATTTACAGGAAAAGCTTGTAGCAGTAGAAAGGAGACTTTTTTCTGTAGAACGATTCACCACAGATCCCCAGTTGATTAACTTTTACACTGGTTTTAAAAATTATGAAACCTTAAAATGTTTGTTTATTGCTCTTCAGCCAACAGCAGAAACAATGATCAGGTGGACGCAAATGCAGAGACATTCCTCAAATGTGGAAAACATGAAGTTAAATGTTATCCGTAATGAAGCATTGCCACTAATTGATCAGTTTTTTATGTTCCTATGTAGAGTTCGTCAGGGTTTTCCAGAACAGGACTTGGCTGTTAGATTTAACATATCTCAGTCTTCAGTGAGTAGAATTTTAATAACATGGGCAAATTATTTGTATACAATGCTTGGTAGTTTACCTTTATGGCCACCTCGTTGTGTGGTTGACAGTAACATGCCAAAATGTTTTCAAGAAACTTATCCTCATGTTAGAGTGATTTTGGACTGTACAGAAATTAAAGTTCAAACTCCTAGCTCAAAAGTATTAAATTCTGAAATGCACTCGTATTATAAAAGTCACACAACATTTAAAAGCTTAATTGGGATTACACCTTGTGGTGCTGTTGCATTTATTAGTTCAATGTACACAGGTAACATTAGTGATAAAGCTATTACTGCATTGTCAGGAATTTTGGATTTGTTGGAGCCTAATGACCAAGTCATGGCTGATAAAGGGTTTTTGATTGAGGACTTATTAGAGAAAAAACAAGCTTCTTTGGTAATACCTCCTTTTCTTGGTGAAAAGGGTAAATTTTCTGCTTTGGAGGTAGCACTTACGCATGAAATAGCACGCCTTCGTATTCATGTTGAAAGAGCTATAAGGCGGATAAAAGAATATCATATATTTGATGGTGTCATTCCTCTTAATTTAGCTTCATCCATTAATCAGATATGGACTGTTTGTGCAATACTAACAAATTTCAGAGGACCTCTATTCTAGTTAAATGTGATTACGTGCACTAGGAATCTTATTAATGAAAGGTGAAGATAACGAACAGTGATCAATCTCACAACTCCAATAATACTGTTTAATTTTTGACCGAGTTGCACACGTGCATCTGTCTTATAGTATGGTGAATGGCGGGTGGGCTTCCCTGTAATAGGTATCTACTTTGTGCAATCAACTCCTCTCACAGCTTTTACTTGACATTTTTCAGACCTTGTACATTATAGCTGTTATAAAAACATTGAATATATACATGTGAAATTCTAAAGTACCTGGGTTTAAAAAAAATACATTTAATATGTCATTTTTACAGAGTGTTTTATAGAGATGTCTCTATGATGTCTTCAATGAGTATTGTCAATTTGTTATCAGTACAATTATAAACTTATGATTGTATAGCAGTACACGTTTTCAGTGCACATACATTTACATGTGTACAACTTATTCATGCGATATAAAATAAATATTTGAAGAAATAAAAAGTTTTTATTTATGAGTAGATTACATCGAGGCAAATTTGAATTTTATGTTGATAAGCAATGACCATTATAATTACGAAAATTACAGAGGTATATATTTATTGAAATACAGTGTACTATAGCAAGTTGTCTCATGATATATATTCCTCAGCCTTGCTGAAATTAAATTACATATACCAATTATAGAGGTAAAAGCAATTCTGGCAACATCAAGATTACAAAAATCACTATGAAGTATTGTATACTGTTATGTTCAATAAATTCTGAGCAGCAATTACTGACATCGATGTTAAGTAATAAATGCATTTACATCATTCTGAGAATTTCGGGCAAGAAATAATTAAAGTAAAATCTGTCCAGAGACAACTTGATTTCTTCCCACTTCTCTTCATTAAAGTTTATTCTCTCTTTATGGTAATCCTGTCTACATTTCACAAAAAAGTCGCACTAATGGAGCCCAGTAAGTGCCATCTGTCCCATCACTTGGTAGTAATATTGATGAGAATGCTTGAGTTTGTATGTCCCATCATTGGTCCTTTTAAGGTACGCGCATTCTTGAAAAGAATCTTTGTCCGGACATTTGATCTCTAGAAGTCCATACTGTGATGCAGAATTTGGGTCATATATTTTTCTGTCTGGTGATGCTCCAAGATGCGGAGAACTTGGGTTTATAACAAAGCCACACAAGTACACATTATTTCCAGTTATATCGGAATATAATTTTGCTGCTTCAGGTTCATTTTGCAAGCCAAATTTCATAGCAACAGTCTGTATATTTTTGGATTTTAAAAGACGCACAGCTAACTTCTCATGATCTGTCCTCCTTGCACATATGTCCTTAAACATTGTCGAGGTCATCCTATGCCGACGAATGTTGTGCCATAACTTAGTGACACTCTGCAATTGCGTTTGTTCCTCCAATTCCAACGCATGAGGACGATCAATGTGCATGCCCATGAAAACATCATGTTCTGCATTGTTCAACACTCTGTTATAATGACGAGGCTGTTCTGGAAGTAATAAATCAGGGAATTCTTGCTGTTCATTGTGGTTTATTATATCATCAACAGAGGTATGTGGTTTTTGTTGATAAGAAAGCACAGATCCTTTGGGTACTGGTCCAAACTTAGATAGAGACTCTGTTTCACTTGAACTGTCGGTAGATAAAATGCGTAAAATCTGTGCATCGCTCTTCATGGCTGTGAACTGCTCAAGTAATGTCGTCTTAAACTGTACACACGGAATCGTTTTAACCGGACAGTATATGTTTGGAAGGACACCTTCAGTGACCCGCCTTTTCTTCTTAGGTGGTTGCTTTTTAGGATTCACCTGTAAAATTATGGAGGGAACATATGAAATTTATCAAAGAACAACAATTTATCTGTTTATTTAGGCATTAGTTTTCAAAATTGTTTGTTTGACCTTTACAGACTCAGTATTGAATGTAGAGAAAATAGGGGGTTTTCTTTTAATATCTCAGCTTCACATATAGTATACGTATATATATATATATATATATATATATATATATATATATATATATATAGTTATTTACATCAGCAATCTTAATTTTAATAACAATCACCATTCACCAAGACAGCTCATATTATAATTATGTAGACTTGGATTCAATGGTCCAGTATTTGCAGGTGTGGAGTGTAAACAGGTAATTTTTAAATGAAAAAAGAATTTGGAGATGATTATAGTTTCAAGTCTGGTTGTCGTATCCCCCCCCCCCTTTCAGTGGACAAGACTAAGAAATCCTTCATGCAAATAAATTTGAATCATAAAAAAAATACCTTGCATATTTCTAAACTATGTACTGGTTTTGGTTCCAAACCCTCGATTCTCTGGGGAACATGCCAGGTCTGCGGTAAAGACGTTTTACTTTGCATTGGTGGTACAGCCTTCAGACCAAGTCTATATAATAAGTATATAAAAAGCCAAATTATTTTGTTGAGGATTAGATTTTTAACAAGAAGTTCATGGGTCACATAGCTCATACAAGTCATCTTGGCCCTGCTGTTGTACAGCTATTGTGATTTTTAAAAAAAAAAATCTGGTACCAAAAGAAAGGTTTTGTCACGTTGGATGTATACATACACAAAATAAAAAAAGATTTATCACTCACAATTCAGAAGTTAAGAGAAAAGTTAAAGTTTTAAAATTTGGTTCAAACTCCTAGGCAAAGGTCACATGGTCAAACATCATCTTGCCTATGTAAGCTGTAAACTTTGCATATCCTCATAGGAATAAAAAAGGTGTTATATATCAAGCATGGATTAGGCATAAACTTTATGCAAATTATGCAACTTAACTAAACCGGATTAAATAGTAATCAAACCAATTATGACAATCCCCTGTTTAATCGTGTATTATCGAGTCAGATTGAGAACGCTTGAACCTGCACTACCTGGGGATGCATGCATAATAATATGAGTATTCATGACCATGCTGTAAGTTTACAGACGGACACCAGACAAAGTGATCAAAAAACCTCACTTGAGCTTTAAGCTCATGTGCACTAAAAACTAAATATTATGCATTGTTCTGTAGCTTATAAGTGTAATAAAAATGGCCTTATTACTAGCTTAATAATTTTTAAAATATCATCATTTGTCTGCAGTATGGCTTCTTTACTTTAGCATTAACTTAAACATGTTTTTCAAGATTTTAGAAATGAAAGTCATTTAGAATATATAATTATGAACTAAAATTATAAATACAGTATGTTTCTTAAAACTGTTAAATTACAAAAAAATAAGAATATAATGTGAGAAATTTGACGATGGATACCTTAAATAGTGGCACAAAAGGTACAATAATCCTACACCATGACTACAGTGCCCATTCCCAGCTTTACATTCACATTGTGAAAGCAATATGTCTGAAGACGTTCGACAAAACTCAACCTGCAAAAGAAAAAATGTTTTTATATAATTTTATTTTTTTTTTTGTCAATCTGTACTAAAACACATTAGAAATGAACAATAACAATACATCTATCACAATTAACCAATATTTTTCCTGCAGTGTATCAGGGGTTCATGTATATAGCCCCCTAGTTTAAATTTAACATTTGGCTTATTACCATATTGCACAAAATATTCATATCATATCATTGAACCTCCCTATCTATTTGTGTTTTGTATATAAATATTAGGATCAATAAGCAAACTTTCAAAAGGGAAAAAATAATAAATCAATTACAATTGAAAATGAAATTACCATCGGCATTTTAATTTAATGGCATGTCAAAATAAGCAAATATCACAAATTTTTATATGTATTTTTCAAGTAAATTGAAAAATGGTTGACTATTCTGCAATTATTTGAAACTTATCATTCATGACTGCTGGACATGTTTTGAATAATTCAAATAATTTTTTTCCCTTTAAAACATACCTCTGGTCTGCAATAGTGAAACAAAGAAACACACATACACAAAACTACCCCCTCCCTTTCCAAAAAACAAACAAACAAATACTTAAAATCAATGTGAACTAAATGAAACAACCAACAATTAAACTATTGAACTAGCGAACCATTAACTTATATGGTGGATTATTTTTTTTCATCGATGGGAATGCCTTGGCTCTGACACGCATTACATCCTCACATGTTTGTACTAAAGCAAGAGACAAAATGATATAAAATCCTAATTCTCCACTGATTTTATACTCCATTACTCGATATCTTAAGCAAGTAAGATACAATGAATATATACTATACATGTAGCATAATTATAGGAAAAGTAATTCCAGCTAAATTCTTATTTCCTGATAAACAGCTGATATATAGAGGAAATTCGGTCGAAATCAGCAACAAATAAAAGTGTATTTAGAACTTTAAAATCATAATCCACGAATATTCATAGTCACTTAGCTGCTATTTTCCCATACTGCTTTATCTATGAAATTAAAAAAAAAACCCATCCAACTACCAAATACCGTTTAATATTGTCAGCGTTGTATAGTCATAGTGATACTGTCCACAGAGCTATACTTACTTTCGACTTCATGTATAAAACCTTCTATAAAGTTGCCGTAACCCTTCTGTTGTTTGGATCTAGGGATTTTGGCAGTCTCATTTGCCCACTTCTCCACTTTATCCTGAGTAATATGAGGGACATGTTGAAGGTTTTTACTCCAAGCTGACTTAGTGCTGATAGTGCTGGATTCCATTGTTTGCGTTCCGAGCCTCGTTTTCGATTCGAAATGGCCGCGGTGTGAATAACGAGTATTGAGAATGTTACATCGGCAGATTGAATTTAAAAAAGATTAATAAAGTACTTCAAATTCAGATATAAACGTTATATTTGTTCGGAATAGTAATAATTTTTTTCTCTGCCAAAGAAAGAAAACAAAAAAGAAGTTCGCCTATATAGCCTGTATACTTTTATTTTTCCGTGATCCGGATCGCAGGCCTCGCGGGGTTTTCTGAAAGTGTGCACGGAGAACACACGTGTTTCCGTTTCAACGAAAACAAACAAACACAGCTTCACCGTGACTGTCACAGCGAACGCTTGTATTTTACATCTTTAAAACGACCTGATGTCATCAGAAGAAGATGCCCTGGATCCCCTGTTGCAGGATGACCCAAACGATCATGCATTCAGTATAAACACGTTCATGTAAGTTGATGTAGTCACATAGGCCGACTAAAAAGGGGAAAAAATGCGGTTTTGTTATGAAAAATTCACGATTAATTGACCGCGATTTGATGCCATGCTTTGTCGTTTCATGAAAGAAAATATTTATATTTTATGATATCTAAAACAAGTGAATAACACTCTGTCCGGGTCCGGCAGTTTGATTAACACCCCCCCTTTCCCCCCGAATTATCTCCTTACCTGACGCGCGAGTGTAAGAAGAGGTTGTATTTAGTGTATAATGGGATGGGGTGGTTTTAATCAGACTGGGCATGCACGACCGCTGGTGAGAAGGCTATTTTCCAAGTTTTTTCCATGCTTATAAAAGAAATTATCTTTCTATGAAAAGAAAACACAATCTGTTAGGAAAACACAATTTGCATTATTGTAATGATAGAATTTATTATCATAATTTGAATTATTTTCTTTATTCTGTAACAGAAATAAAAACAAAATGTGTGTTTGGGCCAAAATGGGGGTGGGTTAACATCAATCAAAGTCTGATTATGACAGGCTAATGAAAAATCATATTGATTTCTCCTTTATCCAAATGCATCTATTTTATATACACTTTGTAGCTTATGACCATAAATTACATGTGATCCATACATGCTGGTACTTGTATGCGTGTTTCTGTTGCGTGATTAATAGATATACAGTGACCCCCCGTTATAACGCCAACGTTTGTACCTCGGCAATTTTGGCATTAAAACGGGGGTGGCATTATATCGGGGGAGGGTGTGTGTGTGTACATTGATAACCGCCGTGATATTTACCAGATACACTTTTGTTGTATTTGTATTTTAAATACCAAGTTCAAATAAACTTCGATGATGCGGGGTTTTCAACTTCTTAGAGTACCAGCACAAGTTAGATATGGCAAAATAACGTCGGTTTGGATATCGGAGACGACATCCTGAAGAGTTCCTAGAAGTCTGTGATGTATGTGAACCAAAACGTCGCTTTAGAATACCAAAGGATAAAGCTAAGCATGATGGAATGAAACATGGTTCAATTCAACAACAGGCAGTCCATTCTTCTCCAATATTCCCTGCACACAGCAGTGCATCGAATCCATCATCCAGTTCTTCCTTCAACAAGGTAACAGCGAGCAATCTCAACATATTTGTGAGGAATGAAATTGAACCCGATAAACGATACAACTCCAGTTGCAAAGCGGTAGTTCATCGTCTTTGCCAATTTATGAAAAACAGCTTTCCCAACAAATTGAGACCATCAGCAATTATCAAGGTAAAATATAGTACATGGGAAAGAATAAGCATATTTTTCATTTTATCAAGTCATTGAAATTAAAAGTATTCATTGCAGAGTGGGTCACTTGGAAAGGGCACGGCGGTAAAGGGAAAGTCTGATGCAGACCTTGTTGTCTTTCTCGAGCGTTTTCATTCCATATCTGAGCTACATGAATCTATAGAAGTAATTTTGGATATGATGAAACGTTACCTCGGCAAACACGGTGGTTGTACTGTGAAGGGAATCACTCTCCACGCTGTCAAAGTCTCGCTGTCATGTCACGCCGGTCATACTCTTGATGTCGACATACTGCCAAGTGTTAACGTTCTAGAGACAGATGGTATTGTTCTAGGTATGTACAAGAACCAACAATATGTGTATTGTAATTAAAGAACCGGTACTGCATAATGAGAATGACCGTGAGTCTCTCTTGATATTGTCTTTATTCATACTGATAATCAGTTTTAGGAAATATCAAAGATTAACATTCTTTTTGCAGAAGATGAACGAAAAATTTACACGATAATGGGTGCCCATAAACGATCTTTACGTGAATATTATTCCGCGGCACTAGTACCGTTACAGATTTCATTTCTTTCCGGTGTTCCAGCGAAAGTGAAAACTTTGATACGGTTAATCAAATACTGGAGGAAAACCGGTTTTGAAGTAATGTCATATGAGAAAGCATGTAGTTTACAAATACTATAATTTGAGATAACGTTATTCATTTTTGTTTTAATTATGCTTCATGGCATGTTGTATTGACAGGACAGCATTGGGAAACGACTACCGTCCTCTTTTCTTTTGGAATTGATAACAATTGGGGAATGGGAAGATGCTGGAAAACCAGACAAGTTTGACCTGCGAAAAGGGTTTTACCATGTATTGCTGGCCATTGCAAACTACAAGAGATTGAAACGTGCATGGAATATTAATTATGATGCTGACCAGTACACCAGGTGATTACTTTTGTAGAATAATGTGAAAAAATAATTTCTTGGAACTAGATTCAGCAAAAGTGATTGACTTATGAAGAACATTGTAGATTTGAAAGATTTGTATGAATGAAAATCTAGAATGTGGTTTTAATTTTATGCAAACTATGTTTGAATTTTTAGTAATGACCCCTACTATGTGATGGATCCAGCCAACCCCTTCAACAATGAGCGGCTGTAACTGCTGGGATCTTGTAGAGAACAAAATTAGAGAGTTCCTCCATATACCATTGTTTAGTGAATTATTCACCTCTAATGGCTGGATCTAAATATATAATACATGTAACTAGGTTTATTTGGTAATTGTACTATGTTTGATATTGACGCAGGTGTAACATTCGAACACATTGTAATGAGAAGTGAAAATAACGAACAATGATCGATCTCATAACTATCATAAGCAATAGAAAGTAGAGAGTTGGGCAAACACGGACTCCTGGACTATCAGAAGTGGGATCAGGTGACTAGGAGGAGTAAGCATCCCCTGTCGACCGGTCACACCCGCCCTGAGTCTTATATCCTGATCAGGTAAACTAAGTTATCCGCAGTCAAATTAGTGTGCCAAGAACAGTCTAACAATCAGTATGAAACAGGTCAGACAGCATTTAACCCAATGATAGGTTGTATTATGGTCATGATGTAACAAAGTATGTAAATATTAACAAGTCCTTGACTTCTTTAGATTAGAATCAGGATGTCTTTAGTACATCAGCAATTCCTCATTAATATTTTTTATTAATATTTTCGACAACTGAAACACAATTGGATATGCCTGAAATCACACGTGCAACCAACGCACGTACATTGACTTTTCATTTCACACTGGACAAGTTACTTGTTGCTAAAGGTATATCAGATGCTAATGAACAGAATATCTCGAATTTGTAACTCTAGTGTAGTGTAATATTTCATCTCAAATGTTTTTCGCGTGTGGTCGCTTGAAAAATAATGTTTGTGCAAATAACTTACAACTCTTCTTGCACTATAATTATTCAAATGAGCACACAAATAATTATCAGGCACGTATAGCGCCGATGAGTTTACCCCCTTATAAATAATAATATTACATGCAGAGTTAGTTATTTTTACGTGCAGATATCGATCCATTGATAGGCTGGTCCCCCTCATTTAAAAAAAAAAGTATTATTGTCGTTAATTGTAGTGCAAATTATATAAAATTTTACCGATGAATTGAACTGAGAGATCAATCGTTGCCCCCCCCCCCCTTCCATGATTGAGGATTTAGACCTTTGAATTGATTTTTACAAAACAATCACTAGTCAAGAAGTTTCAGACAATATTGTGAAATGAACCCCCACTCCTTTTTTAACCGATGCTAAGTGCCTGATCATATCGCATGCTTTCACTGTACTTTTAATTCTAGTTGTCTGTTATTTTTAAAACGAATTTCTTCCGAAATTTTCATTATTAATATTGCATTGCAATTTGGACAGAAGTAAACATCAAATACGGCTATAATACCATCCTTCCCAAACTCCACAATATTTTACGTTCACATTCTAGAATGTTTTCTCCATAAACTCGAAGAAACTGAACCTTGTTTTTCTGTTAAAACTCGGCATAATAAAGAATTTAATAACGTAAGCTTACTATACACTGTTTGAATCTTAGTGAAGTTTAGGACTGCAATGGTAAGCGCATCCCTAACGTCCGGTGTAAGGGGAGTAAATGCAAACATTACCCTTTTTTGGATGTAACGTGCTTCGAGTTTTAGCGTATCACGATCCTGATGCTGAAGCAATTTTTTTAACATTCAGAGTAATGAATAAAAGGCAAAAAAGTTACGGATTTACATATTAATTTTCATTACAGACACTACTGAAGTCATGTACCCCTGTGTAGATTTTTATGAAATTCATTGGAAAGAGTTATTTGTTGTTATTTTAAAATAAAAACAACAAAATATTTTTTAAATTGCATCTATTTATTAGGAAATATGTCAATAACTTAAAACATGTTATTTTCAATATCATCACCAAGTTTTAGAATAATATGTGCAAAATTATTGAATTAGCGTTATTCTCTAAAATGCTAAAAACCAAACAAATGTGGATATATTTTCCTTATAGCATGGTTTAGATATAATTTTTTCTGTTTATATTAGTAGCTGCACATCTGTTATAGTTATTTATGAAAAAAATCCATACCTTTCCTTAACAATTTCAAATCTATAGCTTCCAGAGTATGTATACCCCCATAAAAAACGGTAGTCTGGCATCATACAGCTGAGCTATTTAAAACCATTCATGGATTACATTTTTATGCAATTTCATGAAAAGACACAGATAATGATTCCATAGCACCTTGGCAAAATCTTTGTGAAAAATAAAAGAAATATATCGCATAATAGACTTGATAAATAATTTAATGAAAACAGAGTTATTGTCCTTGGATTCAATATTTTGAAACATATCATTGACTTTTCAAATATAACTAAGACTTTTGAATTATTTTATGGCTAACAAGATTGTTTACAATCACTATTGAAAACAACTCCAACAAAATTCATGTTCCAATCATTAAATCATTGACTTTACAAAATCTTATGACGTCTCAGGAATGTGGAACTACGTTAAGTATCATCATGTAATGTTTAAGTATAATCATGTAATGAGATATGAAATCATTGAAGCTGGTTCTATGGCTGTGGGCTCTGATCATTCAACGTTTACATTGGCAAAGTAGTTCTATGTATAACGAACTGGGTTCACAAAATAGAACTTTTACTGGATGGTATTAATACAAAATTAGTTACCATAATGTTGTGCATTACTGCCGCTTAGTAAATAAAGATATGACAATTTTTTTATATCTAAAATCATGAAATATGTTATTGAAGGAATGTTCATATAGGCTGCGTGCTGTACATTTTGCGATTGATGCTATTTCTGTTTTCGACAAGGTTGATAAGCTGAACTGGCATCATTCCAGGAGCTATATACATGTAATGAATTACTTTAATTCTGGGGAATATTATACGAGTATAACCTGGTTTGAGTCAGTTTACGATTTATAATGCCCCAGAATTAAAGTCATTCCTTATAATTCAATGCAAAAACAAATGTACTAACTTCCGTTTATCAAAATGAATATGAATTCTGAAAAATGCAAGTCAATTGAGCGGCGCAATGATTCACTTAGCATGTCTAGCTGTAAAGGCAGCCATATTAGTTTTACGGGGCCTATATATAAAATTATTGTGAACGTAATTAGGCCTATTGAACGTCATGTCTGTCATGATAGAAAATCAGAAAATAAATGTAAGCTATGTAAGGATTACATATTCCACTGCCCTTTAAAGATCGAATTTGAAATTGCTCAGGTAGCTCAGCTCCGATAGAGAAACTACGGGAAATTGCATTAAAAAGGCCTACGAAAAATACATACAATAAGTCATCAAATATCAGAAAATGCAATAATTTGCGGCTTTTCACTCTATGAAAATTTCTACCACATCAAATCTTACCCTTGTATGCAACGTTGTCGCTAATAGTAAATCCGACACAAAAAATATGTTGGCTATAAGCAAGTAGCAAATCGCGATCTACATGTTAATGTTACTGACGTCATCTGGCCCCAAGACCATAAACTGACAATAGACTTAAGTCAATGTTTTTAATTACTTATATTTTAAAATTTATCTAGCACAATTGTTAAAAAAGATCCAGGTTTTTCAAAAATTCAAATCCAATCATATACTTAAAATTTCATTATTTGTGAAAATTATTTCAAAAGTTAGCTGGATTTGAAATTTATACTTAAGTATATTCTCAGTTTATGGTCTTGTGACGTATGGTTTTTTTGTTTGCATTTTTGAAAGGCGGATCAAGCAATGAAGCACCTCCTTTCCCTAGTGAAAAATGTATTTTAAAATGAACAGAGTAATATTTACTTGGTAAATCATTCTTTCGAATACAGTATATCTTTTGTTTTAATCTATTATTCGACCATCATAGTGGGAAAGATGTTTTGCAACAGTGATTTGCGTGCAAGTAGATTCAATACGTCTTGTTTGACAACGAGAAAACAATCTGTGTATTAAACCGAAGTACCATATTGCACACGTTGACTTTCTATTGCATAGAGGGCCCGTAAGACATCTTGGTAGCAAAGAGTTTACGATTCGGCCCGCTTCTCTACAAGTTGTAAAGAAGCAGAGCGGATCATAAACTCTTGGCTAGCGAAGATGCCAAAAACAGTGGTACGCTGTAATATGAGAGAGATAAATAGTTCCGACATTTGGATGGCAAGGGGTTGTGTCCATAAGACATAACACACATACATGTAGATCATGAAAGGTAAAGGTAACAAACATTGATCAATCTCATAACAGTTTTTACACGTAAGTAAAGAGATAAACTGTTTTATGTAATGATGCGGTTATGCACATTCTAGAAAATTACTTCTTACAAACTTAGAACCAGATGCAACATACAACTGGCTTTAAACACCAAGGCAAGGTGAAGATAACACAGGTGATCAATCTCATTACTCCTATAAACAATACAAAATAGATAGTTCGGCAAACACGGACCCCTGGACACACCAGAGGTGGGATCAGATGCATAGGAGGAGTAAGCATCCCTTGTAGACAGGCCACACTCGTCATGAACCCTATATCTTGACCAGGTAAACAATTGTATTATTGTTTAACGTCTCTCTCTTTCGGCCATTGAGCAGTGAGGGTTCTTTAGCGTGCTACACCTACTATGACGCGGGACATCCCTAAAAAGTTGAGGCCATCTCCGAGGGCCCGTGGCATTCACACCTGATGCCAAGCGTTTGGCGATGGAACTGTCACTACCTATTTTAATGACATATGTGTCGCGGCCGTTATTCAAACACCGGCCTTCCGCATGCGGGGTGACCACTCTAACCTCTAGACGGTTATCAGGTAATCGAAGTGGTCCATAGTCAAAATCAGTGTGTCAAGAACAGCCTGAAAATCAGTATGAAACACGCCACATAGCATTTAACCAAAATATAGGCTGCATTGGCAAACTAAATCATTATAACGATCATAGAATTGGCGATCGAAATGCTGACTTTAAATGAAACCGTTGAAACCCCTGCAACATCAACTTATTTGTCAGTAGCCTACATCGATTTTTAAAATTAATAATACACAGTACAAGGTCTTGCGTATCGAATCATTTAAGACGAGACATAAATACCATATGCTGGTGATAATGGAATATTGCTACAATATGGAAAGATGAGGATAGAGAAGCTGAATCAATCCCGTTTGTCATAAAATTGAATTATTAGTTTGTCTTTAATATTCATTTTCAATAAAATATCGAAGCACGTAGCGGATGCGGAGAACTCTGATGTCTTTTTTTCCGAGTTCACAGGGATACATCAAATCGACACATGAAGGGAAATGATTATTGTTAATGGATAAAACGTCATCAATATATCTCAATATCGAGTTGAGGGCCACAACAAGGACTTTGTTCCTGTCATGTAGAAGTTTTCTAATAAATTCTGCCTCGTTAAAATATAAAACAGGTGAGCTAATAAATGGGCAGAAATCGGAGTATGGAAATTGAAACAAACTGTTGGAAGACCTGCTCATCAAAGACTTCGAATATATTGTCAATGAGAAACTCCAGCAACTTTTAAATATCAACTTCATAGTTCTGTGTGTAAAATTAGAGTGGTGTTTAACAAAGAAATGTTTTGAATGACTGTTCCAATTTTATTGACGAAAGAACTGTCTATGCTGCCAAAATCTAGTCTTTAATCTATTGCGAGGAATTGTTTTGTAAAGTAATGTAATTTCATATGTTCGATGTTCATTTGAAAAAAAAAGTTTGTGTGATTTTAAATTTACTCAATGTTCTTTAGAATTTTGTATAATCCACTTTGATTGATACCACAGATGGCATAGACGTTAGAAAATTCCTCCTTTTCAGTCCTTTATATTTTCAAATGATGATCACAGATAGGGACTTGGTAGAATATTTACTAGATCCAGTAATGTATCTATGGTTTTCCTGAAGTTTAGGAATCCAGTATAGGTACGGTAACTCATATTCATATTCGACAGGGGATCCTTACTCCTCCTAGGCACCTGATCCCACTCCTGGTGTGTCCAGGGGTCCGTGTTTGTCCAACTATATATTTTGTAGTGCTTATAGGAGTTATGAGATTCACTGTTCGTTATCTTCGCCTTTCATTCACTCGACCCATTGGATGGGATATTAAATGTGTCTACAACTAAAACATTGTTTTGAAGAATTTCATATTTTTAAAAGGGCAGTTGGAGTGTATGTAGGATTACCAAATGTGGAATTAATTTGGAGTTCATTTCAAATGCAGTTGTAATAATGAGCCTTACAAAGACAATGTTCAAGGTTTGTCAGCTGGAAGAAATCTGTACCCTCCTGTAATATATCTAATTATTTTATTGCTTCTGGTTTACTAAACAGAAGGATAGATGGTTTATTTTGAAGTGTGTAATACACGATTTTGATATTTCCCTTGTACATTTCATTCATTCCGACAAGGTATCAAGTTTTTCTTTTTGATATTTAGCCCATCATCTGGCACAATCTTCAACAGAATTCATAATAATGATGATGTTCTATCGCTAATTGAAAGTCCAGGGTACTCTGAATTTAGCACTCGTCAAAATAAGTGATTTCAGCTATAAGGACACCACCAGTAATGACATGTCTAAATGGACTATAGTTAAAAGAAGAACACGTAGGTGGGTTAAGTATAAGATTGTCTATACTTATTCACTGTAAGGTTTGTAGTTTGAATGTTATATAGTACATGTATAATTGTACAAAATACAGTGTATTGACTTAAAAACTTAAATTGAATTTTTCTGGACAAAGAATGTTGCTAATGTTGACGAGATATATTCCTTTGTTAGGAAATCAAAGATTAATAATTTAGTTAAATAGTTTCATATTTCATAAGTTATCTTCAAACAACGTGAATTTTGAATTCCGTATATAAGTTTTACATTATGACCCCTGGGTCGAGGCCTCTGCTGGTGGACTGTTAGTCCCCGAGGGTCTCTACAACCCAGTAGCTAAGTACTTCGTTACTAGCTTGAAAATACGGATGTATATTTAATTGCTGTTAACAAATTTAGAAATTCATTTAAAAATTAAGGATTATCTCCCTCACGCATAGCTCTTATCCTTAGATTAATTTGACATTACTTTTTTGGCACACTGTTTTCCCCTAAAAATAGCTCTAAAAATTCATGGTTATTTCGGATTTCAAACATTTCGATTGAGCATCACTGACGAGACATTATTTGTCGAAATGCGCATCTGGTGCATCAAAATTGGTACCGTATAAGTTTTCTATTATATTTACATTCCCAATGGTCAGCTTTGTGCAATACGTATTGTTAAGTTTATACTATACTTGATAGCTGCATACATTGATTGGGGAAAGGGGACAGGTTGGTGACGACAAGTGTTTCGCGGATATTTGTATTTATGTAATTTTCCTAATTTACTGGCTGGGCGTAATATGACCAAAAAAAAAAAAAAAAAAAAAAAAGAAAGAAACCATTCTGTATTTCTTGAATAAATGTTTTATACTGGTTAGAATGAAAGGTGAAGATAACGGACATTGATCAATCTCATAACTCCTATAAGCAATGCAAAATAGATAGTTAATTGGCAAATACGGACCCCTGGACACACCAGAGGTGGGATCAGTGCCTTTGAGGAGTAAA
Source organism: Ostrea edulis (assembly GCF_947568905.1). Classification (NCBI taxonomy): domain Eukaryota; kingdom Metazoa; phylum Mollusca; class Bivalvia; order Ostreida; family Ostreidae; genus Ostrea; species Ostrea edulis. The sequence continues at coordinate 14,084,617 of NC_079166.1, forward strand.
CATCCCCTGTCGACTGGTCACACCCGCCATGAGCACTGTATCCTGATCAGGTAAACGGAGTTATCCGTAGTCAAAATCAGTTTGCCAAGAACGGCCTAATGAAAGGCAAAGATAACGAACAATGTGATCAATCTCATAACTCCTATAAGCAATACAAAATAGATAGTTGGGCAAACACGGACCCCTGGAAACACCAGGGGTGGGATCAGGTGCCTAGGAGGAGTAGGCATCCCCTGTCAACGGTCACACCCGTCGTGAGTCCTATATCCTGATCAGGTAAACGGAGTTATCCGTAGTCAAAATCAGTGTGACAAAAATGGTCTAACAATCGGTATGATACACGTCAGACAGCATTTCACCCAATGATAGATTGTATTTACGAACTAGATCGTTATAACGACCATAGAATTTGCAAAATGCTGACTTCAATCGAGACTGTTGAAACCCCTGTACCATCAACGTGTTTGTCAGTAGCTTGCCTCGATTTCAAAACTGACTATACGCAGAACAATCTCTTGCGTATCGAATCAGTTGAGAGATATAATCACCATATTCAGGTGATAATGGAATATTGGTGCATAAATATGGGAAGTTGACGATGGAGAAGTTGAAATCGTCCCTTTTGTCATAAGGTTGAGTTGTCAGTTTGCCGTTAATGTCTACTTTCAATAAAATATCTAAGTATGAAGCAGAAGTGGACGAGTATGTGGTGTCTTTTATTTTGAGCTCACAGGGATATATCGAATCGAAATATGAATGAAAGTTAGTATTGTTAATAGACAGTTAATAGACAAAACGTCTAATGGAATTAATTGAAATTGATCACTGTTCGCTATCTTCACCTTTCATTGATTAGGGAAATAATAAGATAATTAAGAAAATCTGTTCCAGAGATATACTGAAGCCCAGCTGAGTTGGCGTTGTCCGCATTTTTTGTTCTGATGTTTGGCACCGCAAGTCGCGATTTCGATTAAGATCGATAGTTAAAAGATGTTTTATTATTTTATGTTCATAATCAAAAACACGGTTTATACATGTTAGAATCTAAAACGCTAATTGATAAAAATTAGTTTTAAGACGTGTTTTGAAAATTTCAAGAAATGTTGATTTTTTGATGTTATCTGATAGGTTAATCTAGAGATGTGCTGCAGTCCAGTTGTTCGTGTTTTTTATTCTGAATTTTTGCACCACAAGTCGTGATTTCGATTCTTATATGCATACAAAAGGTAGTTTACAGTAGTTTAGTTTATGAAACAAATGGAAGAACTGACAGATATTACATACAACTTACGAGTGCTCAGAAAATGATATGACAGCGAATTTTGGATTGTTATTTCGGATTTCAAACATTTCGGTTGAGCATCACTGAAGAAACATTATTTGTCGAAGTGCGCATCTGGTACATCAAAATTTTTACCGTATAAGTTTTACATGCAGAGTTATTAATGATATTTCATTTTGTGAAAAACACACACAGTGTATATTTTTACAATGTCACCGACTGCACCGTATTGCACTTTAAACGTTTTGCATGGTCCTTACCGTACAATCGATATCGATGTTCAATTTCCAGTTACTAAATTTAAACATTTAAAAAATAAACACACGTCATTAGATGTTTTCCAAAAACAAGTGATATCGAAAGTAAATAACCTCACAGGGACGTGAATGTTCAGGTAAGATCGTATTATCATAAAGATTCTTATTGCAAGGGGATTGTTTTCTTGTTAGACAAGGTTTTAATTTCAATTCAGATATAATTATTTCCAACAGGGAACCTTTCAAAACGATAGCTTAAAAAAACTGATAATTATCGGTTGATAAACACGAGCCGTGATGGTCATCAAATTTAGAATATATAGTTATTTTATCATGGTTACCATGTTACTTAGTAATCTAATTTGATGTTTTGAGTTTTGAAATTTGGAAGTTTTTATTACATTTAGAATACCGGTACTGCCTAATAATGGCGAGAGAATATTCTTTTGCTGATCGGATATTAAATCCGGAAATGTTTCCCCAAGTCTGTGAAATATGTCAACCACAACGTCGATTTAGGACACCAGGGGATAAAGCTAAGCATGATGGAATGAAACATGGTTCAATTCAACAACAGGCAGTTCATTCTTCTCTAATACTCCCTGCACACAGCAGTGCATCGAACCCATCATCCAGTTCTCCTCTCAGCACGGTCACAACAAGCGATTTAAACGCATTTGTGAAGAATGAAATCGAACCTGATGCAGAATACAACGCCAGTTGCAAAGCAGTAGTTCATCGTCTTTGCCAATTCATGAAAAACAACTTTCCTGATGAATTGAGACCATCAGAAATTATCAAGGTAAGGTCACGCATACTGATTAGAATAAGCATGTTATTTATTTTATCTAAGATATAGAAATAAAAAGAAAAATCATATATAAAAACAAGAGTTATATATATGAAAATAAAAGATATTCTTTACAGAGTGGGTCTCTTGGAAAGGGAACGGCGGTAAAGGGAAAGTCAGATGCGGACCTTGTTGTCTTTATGGCGCGTTTTCACTCCATATCTGTCCTGCGCGACTCTCTAAACAGGATTTTGGACAGGATGAAACTGTACCTCGGCACTCACGCTGGTTGTACTGTGGAGGGAACTACTGCCCACGCTGTCAAAGTCTCGCTGTCATGTCACGCCGGTCATACTCATGACGTTGACATTCTGCCAAGTGTTAATGTTCTAGGGACAGGTGTGTATGAAATAGAACCAACAATAAATGTATTGTAATCAGTTCTGCATAATTACAATAACAGAGATTCCTTTTTGAAATTTTCTCTGAAGAATATTTTTAGCACTGGTGAGTTTTAGAAAATATCAAAATTGTTTCAAGAATAATATTCCTTTTGGCAGGAAGTAAAAGAGAAATTTACAAGACGATGGGCGCCCATTCGCCATTTCTGCGTGAATACTATTCCGCGGCACTAGCCCCACTACAGATTTCGTTTGTTTCCGGTGTTCCGACAAAAGTGAAAACTTTGATACGCTTGGTCAAATACTGGAGGAAAACCTGCTTTGAAGTAATGCCATATGAAGAACCACATAGTATACAAATACTATCATTTGAGAAGACATTAGTCATTTTCGTTTAAATGTATGTTATCTGGTACTTTGTATTGACAGGAGAGCACCGGGAGACAACGACTGCCATCCTCTTATCCACTGGAATTGATAACAATTGGGGAATGGGAAGACGCTGGAGGACCAGTCAATTTTGACCTGCGGAAAGGGTTTTACCATGTATTGCTGTCCATTGTAAACTACAAGAGATTGAAACATGCATGGAATACTAATTACAATGCCGACAAATACATCAGGTGATTGTTTTGTAGAATAATTTGAGAAGTTATAATTAACTTAAATCACATTTCTTTGAGCAGCTTTAGGAAAAAGTAATTTGCATTTGAATAACGTGGCGAATTTGAAAGATTTGTATGAATGAAAATCTAGAATGGTGGTTTGAACTATACGCAAATTTCTTGGGTTTTCAGTGATGACTCCTGCTATGTGATGGATCCAGCCAACCCATTCAACAATGTAATGGAGGCCTGTAACTGTTGGGACCTCGTAGAGAGCAACGCTAGACAATTCCTCCGCAAACCATTGTTTAGTGGATTATCCACCTCTAGTGGATGGATATAAATATATAATACATGTAACTCTCTCATTGGATTTTTTGCATCTTGAAAGCATTTTTATTCATTTCAGATCCCTACAAAGCTACATGTTGTGAAATTACATTGATAATACGTTGACTTTGGAATATAATCCACGAGTGTGTTATACATATTCAGACTGGACACTATAGTTACATGTATGCTATTTACTTGAATTATAGATACAATGTAAAGATAATGTACGTATTTATACTATGTTTGATATTGACGTGGTTGTGACATTTGAGCACCTGCAATTGTAATTCATAGTAATGTTATAGCTTTCGAGTATATTTTCTGATCCTTCAGTGCCTGGGTCTACAAATAAAACAAAATAAAACATTACATTCTGGATGGTAGTTAATAGAGCTTTCCTGTTGTAAATTCTACATTACTACCGCTCAGTAAATTCCAAAGTTTAAGTTATAATCATTTATGACGCATATTAATCAAGGAAGTTTTATGCACTCATTATAATATACTTGTATTCACTTTCTGTTTTCATAAGGTTTTATTGGCAAATATAAACGTAATCAGTTAAAAGTGGGCATCATTCCAGTAGCTATATAAGAGACATGCATTTATAGTATATCAAGATGCATAAAGATAAGATTCATTTAATAAACTTTGTTGCCTTCTTATGATTGATTGTCTATTATAAAACAAGTTTTAAATCATACACAGTGCAATGCGATTTTGAAATAAAAGCTGTTGTAACCAGAAATTAGATTGAGATGAATATATGATGAAATTTCAAAACAGTTATACAATTCCTGTCTGTAATTAAGCTTGTGCTTATCATTGAAAAGCAAATTTTAACTTGCATAAAGACGGTCATGCTATCTATTACTACTAGTAGTCAAGTTATGTAATGTCAAATATTTTCCCCGTTTCTACATGTAGATACTCTCACGCCGGAATTGTATAGTTGTTGGTTCTCTTCACTTCATGAGTATGTCAGCAAGAAGCGTGGCAATTCATAACTCGTGTATTTACGTAACTGAAATCTATTTCATTAGTAAATTAACAATTACATGACAGGGTGTTTCCATAACCAACCATGATTGTTTTCATTCAAAGCTTTCAAATTGCACCTATATCAAAAGGTAACTATAACCATGGATTTTATAAAATAAAAAAAAAAGTGTAATGATAATTGATAAAAGTTATTTTAGTGAAAATAATTCATTTGAATAGATGTACAATACATTGTATAAATGATGCATGTTCAAGATGTTCGTATGACCATTTAAGGGCCCCAAAAGGCATGTTGACATGCTAAAGGTTGTTTTAAATCTATTAGTTCAGAACAAAATGTGAAATTGAACAAATTGTACAGAATATCTCGATCATGTTTGTTTTGTCCTTGTTGACAGCATATAGTGATAAATCAACAGTGGAACATTTTATGATATGTATTAATAGAATATCACATAAACACAAGAAAGAATCTTAAAACACAAATACTGCGTCTCAGGGAAGTGATGCACAATATCAAGATCACAATGTTGAGATCATCACTACACTATATGTTTTCTACTATTAAAAGTAAAGAAACAAAAATTATTCACTTGAAAACTTGTCAGTAGTTATTCCCAATCACTACACAGTCATGACTTGAAATATATCGCAGGGTAAATGTATATCACATGAAACAAGCTAGACTGTGTGTGTATATCCTTAACTATTGACTGTATGTTTCCATCTCGTTATATTGTATATTTCCACACTATTTGATGTTATGTTTGTATTATCTATGAAATAGGTGTTACTTTTATATACCAGAACTGAATAAACTAACATATAATACAGGTGAGAGTTCTTGTTGAATTAATTTTGGGTAGTTTTCAGCATCGTACTCTTTATTTTTACAAGTTATGATAGTAAAAAAAAATCGTTCTATGTAAAGTTTCGCCTATACGTATTGGTTCCGTTCTGCTTTCCATTACGCGTTTTAGCAATACCTTTACCAGTGCAAATAATCGGTGGGAACAAGTTTTAGTAAAATTTCACTTGTATTTGTCGAAGAAATTCGTCGAAATACGCTAAAATCACCACGAACCAGTCAGGTATTATCAGTGAAGTACCCAGCGAAAGACTCTGTGACCAAAATTAAGTAATTTCAATTTTTAAAAATGTATTACCTGTCTGCACTTTTATCCCAGAATTAGTATTGGTAGATTAGTTAGAGTTCCTAAAATATAATAATAGCTCTCAGTTACTGTTATTAATTTGTTGTCAAGAAAATAATGAATTTATGATTATTATTCAAAAGTAAACATTTTCTATTCTTACTCAAATTAAATAACAGTAGCAGTAAAGATTACAAAAATATTACACACCTAACGTAACGTTACATAAACGTAATGCAATTTTCAGGAGGAAGATGGCAATATTGCAATGTCATAACTCAATAAATATAAGGAGTTTCACTGAAATATTTCATATCTTTATCTATTGATATAAAACCTATCAAAAAATGTTAAAATCTCATTTTGTTGAAAAAGCTTAATAAGCCTGGTTTTCCGTGGCTCATCACATTTACAGGTGAGTGTTCTTGTTGAATTAATTTTGGGTATTTTTCAGCATCGTACTCTTTATTTTTACAACTCCTGAATTGATTGTAACTAGTCCTCTCCCACTCAATAACTGGTATTAGAGTAGCCCCCCCCCCTATAAAACTGTCTCTGAAGTAAAATATCCCCCCTCGAAAAAAACTGGGTCTAGAGTGGGATCCCCCCTCCCGAATACTGACTCCAGAGTGAGATTTTCTCCCGGAAATCTGCCTTTAGAGTAGTGTTACTGCTGTTCACACGACATAATGAGAGAAACTTACCACATGATGATATACACACATCATTATATAACAAAAGAAAATCAGAAGGCAGTTAATGCTTTCCATAAAAAACGATCGGCTGTATATTTCTGAGCTAGTAGAATTCTTTCGTATAGATTTATAGAATGAAATTTGCCCTATGACAAGTTTTCTTTCTCATTTAAATCTCACCCTGTGTCTCTTTGCATATACAATAAATCCCTACATATACCTGGATGTACATATCAGTATTCATTGTATGTAAGGTGAAGATAACGAACAGTGATCAATCTCATAACTCCTACAAGCAATACAAAATAGATAGTTGGGCAAACACGGACCCCTGGACACACCAGAGGTGGGATCAGGTGCCTAGGAGGAGTAAGCATCCCCTGTTGACCGGTCACACCCGCCGTGAGCCCCATATCCTGATCAGGTAAACGGAGTTATCCGCAGTCAAAATCAGTGTGCCAAGAACGGCTTAACAATCGGTATGAAACACGTCAGACAGCATTTGACCCAATGCGAGGTTGTATTGACGAACTAGATCGTTATAACGACCATAGAATTTGCGAAATGCTGACTTCAATCGAGACTGTTGAAATCCCTGTACCATCAACTTGTTTGTCAGTAGCTTACCTCGATTTAAAAACTGACTATACACAGAACAAGCTCTTGCATATCGAATCAGTTGAGATATATAAACAGCATATGCAGGTGATAATGGAATATTGCTACATAAATGTGGGAAGTTGACGATGGAGAAGCTGAAATAATCCCGTTTGTCATACAGTTTAGTTGTCAGTTTGCCGTTAATGTCCACTTTCAATAAAATATCTAAGTATGAAATAGAAGTGGACGACTCTGTGGTGTCCTTTATTTCGAGCTCACAGGGATATATCAAATGGACATATGAATGAAAGCTATCATTGTTAATAGACAAAACGTCATCGATATATCTAAAAGTCGAATTGAACGTCACAGCGAGAGATTTTTTCTTCTCACGTAGAAGTTTTTGAATAAATTCTGCTTCATATGAATATAAAAACAGGTCAGCTAACAAAGGAGCACAATTCGTGCCCATGGGAATTCCAACAGACTGTTGGAAGACCTGATCATCAAAGACCACGAAGATATTGTCAATGAGGAACTCTAGCATATTTTTTATTTCAACTTCAGAATACTTGTGCGTGGAATCAGAGTGGTGTTTAACAAAGTAAGTTTTTGAATGACTGATCACTAGATATGAATATTTCCGTTTTCCGTTTTTGTTGAAGTAGCAACTGTCTATGATGTCAAAAAGTCTAGTCTTTAATTTATCGTGAGGAATGGTCGTGTATAGTGTTGAAAAGTCATAGGTTTTAATGCTATTGATTTGGGGAAAATTCTGTGATTTCAAGTTTACTAAAAGTTCTTTAGAATTTTTTAGAATCCACATTTGATTAACACCACTTCTAGCATATGTAGTCGCACAGTAAGTTTGAAGTTTCTCCTTCACAGCTGTTAACATTTTCCCCTGTAGATCACGTTGCACTGTACATGTTCAGTCATTTTAATTGACATCAAAGGTTACGGACAGGCAAATATAAAGTACATTCAAGCTTTAATATGTGCATTCTGCATGGACCGTGCGATTATTATTCTTTTTAATATGTGATAAGAAATTGTGGTATGCACAGAATAAAACGCTTTATGCATGATTTCAAATTGTGAAACATGTCATTAAAGGAGTGTATGTGTAATCAGCGCACGTAATATTGCTGTGTATTGTTCGATGTGTGTTGTTTACCGGATAGTTCATGGACAGGAATAACTTTAACGTTTTGTATAGATTAATGACATACTTCCAGTTGTTAAAAGAGATAAAGGACATTAAACACACACACAATGTAAACAAGTTATGTAAATCGTACCTATTTTGCTATGGGACTTTGAGAGGAAAGATATATACAGTAATCTGTCTATTTATCTCTCTCTCTCTCTCTCTCTCTCTCTCTCTCTCTCTCTCTCTCTCTCTCTCCATCCATCCATCCATATGACATTTTGTATTTTTCACAAATGAATTTGGCGAGAAAATGCAAAATTTATTGCAGATATTCACAAAACTTCAATATGTTTAAATACATTTTAGTTATACGACAATTTTATAACAATACTTAGTTTTTCCCCAAGTTCTAGTCATTCTAATTGTCATACGTAGATCTGATTTCGCAATCTTAATATATATATATATATATATATATATATATATATATATATATATATATATATATATTAAAGTTGATTTAAAGGTTACTCCCAGTAGGTAGGGAGCCTGAGGTAAATGGCACAAAATCCTGCATTCTAAGCATTTCCTGGCATTTCTTTTTCTCTTTTATATTTTCTACTTCTTAAACAAAACTTTTACGCTACATTTGCTTTTTAAGAATTGCTAGTGATACTTGTATGTAAAACTTATACGCTACCAATTTTGATGCACCAGATGCGCATTTCGACAAATAATGTCTCTTCAGTGACGAACATATCTTAAATATATATCAGTGTGTTGTCTTATCAAAAAGATTTGGTCTGCAAAAGGGGCTTGGGGTTGGTCTGGATCCACCTTTTTACTACATGTACTATTGCGTTTATTGTAAAAATATTACATTTTCCCGCGTTACATAAAACGCTTTGAAACACAATATTTTGCGGTTTCTTTTAAAGGCAATGATGGTAATAAACCCAATACATTTTCCGTTTAAAAAGGTTTGCACTTGAGTTTTGTTGTATCGCCAGTTTTCTGGAAAGGGCATATTTTATCTCGAAACAGAAGGGTAATTAGGGAATCAAACAGAACAACTAGGGTTATTTATCATTGAACTATGTGTTTTCATTTTGACCTTTTTGCACTTCAAAGTTACTCAAGATTTATGCATTTAAACTTGATTCGTCTGTTAGTGTCACCACAACATAAGCAACACAAATTAATAATTACATGAGATATGTACATGCATTAATTATGTCTTGTAACAAATTAGATATAAGAAAGTTTTAATACTAGTAGATTGGAAATAAATAATGACCCTTTTGCACTTGACATTCGAAAAAATTTAGGATATAGAATTTGAGAATTTAAAATAACAAATTAGGAATAATGTCAATTTCTAAAATTGCTCTTAAAGTGCAAATTCTTGTTATAAAATTTAAGATGGGACTTAAAAGCGTGGGAGTTATAGATCAAAATTTTGAATTATTGGTAAAAATGTTTGACTTTTATACAAAATTTCGAGTAAATATTTAGAATTGTTTCCTGAATAAGTGTTCTGTTTGGAAAAATATAGCAACCAAATTAATGAATTACAACATTTGAATTAGTTCCAAGGCTCAACTACTTGTATTATAGATTATAAAATTGAGATACAAGTATACAGGAGTAGAAGAAATGAAGATATACAAAATGCATTGAAGATATGCATCTTATTATTGACTTTACCATGGTACATTGCATCAAACGAATGGATTGAAACCGAGTTTTTTCATTTTATTGATCAGTGTCTTCTCATTCATATGTCACACACACACACACACACACACACACACACACACACACACACACTCACTCACTCACTCACTCACTATTTACTTTACATAATGCTGACTTTAAACGAAACTGCTAACACAGTTTATCTGTAAGTAAACTGCCTTCATTAAAACATTACTGATCATACATATATGCATATCGAATCAGTTGAAAGACATGAACATTACACTAGGTGCTACTATTACGTCTATTTGAACGGCTGGGAATTCCGGTAGATATGGAGGTATAATGTAAATGTAAGAAATGAATTTCAGTTTTGAAAATACAGGAGGTTATAAACTGCAACACTACCTGGTATTTTTGATGAAGCTCAAGTACATGTATGTTGCTATGAAGCATGCCTTCATGTATTTTCAAGAATGAAATTTATTTCTTCCGGTATTCAATGTATAACGATCATATTTTATATCTGATAAATGAATGGTGGCATTTCTGTAACCATGCTATCATTTTGAAGAATTTTTAAAAATAATAATCACCCATAGGAATTTACAATATTTTGATTACTGTTTGATTTGTGTCACGTCAAATTTTACATCAAAATCTATGGGAATACCATGTGTTTATTAAAATAATTTTAAAAACAATTATTGTTTTTTTTTTTATCCAAATCGTTTCATAAAAAGTTATATTAACTTTCTCTTTATGAAAATATGAGATAAAAGTAATCATTTACCACACATTCTTTAGGAGAATTAGTTGGGTTTTTTAAATATAAAATTTGCCAAGGGCAGATGAAAAAGTGAAGATAACGAACAGTGATCAATGAAAGATGAAGATAACGAACAGTGATCAATGAAAGATGAAGATAACGAACAGTGATCAATTTCAACTCCTATAAGGAACACAAAATTAAGTGTTAGGTAAACATGGGCCTCTGGGCATACCAGAGGTGGAAGCAGGTGCCTAGAAGGAGTAAACATACCTTTCTGACCAGTCACACCCGCTCTGAGCCCTATATCTTGATCAGGTAAACGGAGTTATCGGTAGTCAAAATCAGTGTATAAAGAAAGGCATACAGAACAACAGTATGAAACACGTCAGATATAGTCTCAGTGCAATGAAAGCCTTATAATATTTACCAGTCATGTGAATTAGATCTACTGAATTTCATCATCATTCAACCACAGGGGGGAGGGGGGCTTCTTATCCAATATGTTCTCAATCTATATATAAATATCTAACGTTAATATATAGATTAAGAACATAATGGATAAGAAGCCCCCGTGATTCAATTGTTCATTGTGTCCAGCATAAATATCTCTTCGTTAAATTGTGTCTAAAAATAGGCCTACATCATCAAGCGTTATCTGAAAATTATTGATATTAAAAGCTAATCATCTCATTGAGACGAAGGTACAGTATATTTAGGCAGGATAATTTGTCATTTTACTCCAAAGGTATTGTGATCTTGTGAGACTGTTTTCATTTGGATACAATTATTGCCAACTGTCAAACATTCTAAAAATCTATACATATAAATTAAGTTTTTTACAAACTCCGAAACGCTTGCTCCAAAGTTACTGCTTGCACCTTTAATATTGTTTCATGTGTGAGGTGAATAATAAAATCTTACTTGATTAGTAAATATTGTGAAATTAAATAAAAGCCTACTTTCTATTTCGTTAAACTATCCCAAAATAGCAAAACTGAAAGTAAAGTGGTGGATCTAAGCTATTTTTCATTTTCTAATGACAACTTAAGATATTACTATAAGAAGTTAATCGGTTGTTTATCATTGCTTGATTTTGATCTTATAGATGAAAGGTGACGATAACGAACAATGATCAATCTCGTAACTCCTATACATTTTGTAAGAATAGATAGTTTTGCAAACACGGACCGTCCCCTGGACACACCAGAGATGTGGTCATACATGAAAAAAGTTTTGATAATTCTCGAATAAATAGAATATGCCTGTTCATTTCTTCAATCCGTGATTTTAGTCTTATTGAAATTTCTATAACGATGCAACGTCATACTAATCGCACATTCTTGGGCCTTTCTGGCAAGCCGAGAAGATGCGATTAGTTTACAACATGATCAGCATAAAATTGTGTTGGTGTTCAGTGTTAGTTATATTTATGATAGTTTTACCTGGCATTTATTTATCATTTTATGGAGATTTATAATTATTCTACTTATTTATGTAAAACTTATACGGTACCAATTTTGATGCACCAGATGCGCATTTCGACAATTAATGTCTCTTCAGTGATGCTTAACCGAAATGTTTGAAATCCGAATATCTCATTCAACGAAGTACACCACCCCCATTCCCGTGAGCAACGATAGGACACATTGATGGATTTTATACGATATTCATCTTATATTTTCAATTTTCTTAATTGTTCCCGTGAATAAAGAAGTCAATATTACGACTTTTTGTAATAACTTATCAATAGTTGCTGATATATACAAACACGTAGATAAATACAAAACAACTTCTTTATTTTGGCTGAACATGGTTTGTGATGAGACAAATCTTGAAATAACTAGTAAATCGATAACTGTCCTATATGTCATATACCGAATGGTCCGGGACTGTTTTGGAAAGTTTACGCCTTATAACTGAAACATTTTATCGAAATTAGGTTGAAACGTACCTGACAATGTCCTATATGTCATATACCGGATGGTCCGGGACTGTTTTGGAAAGTTTACGCCTTATAACTGAAACATTTTATCGAAATTAGGTTGAAACGTACCTGACAATGTCCTATATGTCATATACCGAATGGTCCGGGACTGTTTTGGAAAGTTTACGCCTTATAACTGAAACATTTTATCGAAATTAGGTTGAAACGTACCTGACAATGTCCTATATGTCATATACCGAATGGTCCGGGACTGTTTTGGAAAGTTTACGCCTTATAACTGAAACATTTTATCGAAATTAGGTTGAAACGTACCTGACAATGTCCAAGAAATCAGATCACTGTTTACAATTTAGCAGTGTTTCTATTTGTCATTCATATAATGCATTACGTTCTCGATTATTGCGTTTGACGGGAAGAAACGATGTGTATTCATATTCTTGCCTTTAAATTCATTCATAAATTTGCCCTTAAATTGTCGCACTGGACAAATGATTATAAACACATTCGTAATACTTTTATTTTCAAATATTAAAGTTATGAACGACCGTTAATTTTGTCTTTGCATTCGTAAAATCATTATATCTGATTTTCAGTACGAAGAGAGATATTTTATGTGACATAAAGAACATTCAATATGGAGTTCCAAGTGATTTCCTAATAATCTAGTTTTATTTACTGTATACGATATCAATACATATAACATACATAATGCACGCAATTATTCAAATTTTTGTCTTGAATTCATTTACATTAGAAATAAAAAAAAATTAAAGATATCGTACATTCAATTCAAAACTGTCGGATCTATGCAAGGTGAAGATAACGAACAGTGATCAATCTCATAACTCCTACAAGCAATACAAAATAGATAGTTGGGCAAACACGGACCCCTGGACACACCAGATACAATGGTCAGGGAAAATAATTATATAAAGCACTAGAATGACCAGAGAATCACTAGAGATCTCCGCAAACGTATTAATAACCACCGGTCGACCATCAAAACCAAAAGAATCACCGAGTCTGTTGGAGAACATTTCAACCTAGATGGCCACAAATGGGAAGACATGACCGTCGTGATTATTGATCACAACCAAACATGGAGTTCCACAGATAGAGAGAAAAAAGAAAAATTCTGGATGCACAGACTAAAGTCATTCCGTCCTAACGGCATGAACAAAATGATTGACTTTGCCAGAATGAACATTGGCTAAACTTATTCCTGATCTGGTGTGTCCAGGGGTCCGTGTTTGCCCAACTATCTATTTTGTATTGCTTGTAGGAGTTATGAGATTGATCACTGTTCGTTATCTTCACCTTACAACAACTCAAACACGCATTAAAAAGTCCTTCCTCTATGTAATATTATTTAATTGTGATTTCCCTCGCTTCCACGGGGTTTCATCTAATTCTCTATAAAACTGATAATTTATAACCGCCTTAATGTTAACCAGACACACTTTTGTTGTATTTGTACCCTTAATACCAAGTTTAACTGAACTTTTTTCCACGTTTTTAGAGTACAAGCACAAAATAGCAACGACGAGAAAATATTCCTTTGAATATCGGAGACGACATCCAAAAATGTTTCCTGAAGTCTGTGATGTATGTAGGCCAAAACGTCGCTTTCAAGCACCGGCGAATAAAGTTCAGCATGTAAAAGGAATTCAACAACAGAGGATTTACGATCACCCACCATCCAGTTCTTCCCTCAGCACGATAACAGCAAGCGATCTAAACAAATTTGTGAAGGAAAAAATCGAAGATGATATAGAATACAACAAAAGCTATAAAGAGGTAGTTGGTCCGACGAAAGTGAAAACTTTGATACGTTTAATCAAATATTGGAGGAAAACCTGGTTTGAGGTAACATCATATGAAGAAACGTAGTATACTATACTATGAGATACCTTCGTCACTCTCGTTGTAATGAATGTTTCATCGCATTTTGTATTGACAGGAGAGCACCGGGAAGAAACGACTACCGTCTTCTTATCCTTTGGAATTGATAACAATTTGGGAATGGGAAGACGCTGGAAGACCAGTCAAATTTGACCTGCGGAAAGGGTTTTTCCATGTATTGCTGGCCATTGCAAACTACAAGAAATTGAAACATGTATGGAGTAATAATTATGATTCCAAACAGTACACCAGGTGATTATTTTTGTAGAATAATGTGAGAAATTATGACTAAGTTAAATCAAATGTCTTCGACGTGCATTCAGCAAGAGTAATGCACATTTGAATAAAATGGTGGATTTGAAAGATTTATTATGAATGGAAGTTTAGAATGTGGTTTTAATTTTATGCAAATTGTTTGAAGTTTCGGTGACGACTCCTGCTATGTGATGGATCCAGCCAAACCCTTCAACAATGTAATGGAGGCCTGTAAATGCTGGGACCTCGTAGAGAGCAAAACTAGACAGTTCCTCCACATGCCACTGTTTAATGGATTATCCACCTCTAGTGGTTGGACATAAATGTGATACATGCAACTAATGTCATTTCGTTTCTTGCAACTTGAAAAGAAATTGTATTCATTTCAGCACCTTTAGAAATTCTCGTGTTATCAATTCATAGTTCATAGGGATAATAACTTGATTTTCGTAAAATCGTATTATACCATTGAGATGTCACTTAAGATTTCGAGACACTTGACTAAACTCGGTAAAATAATCCAAGAGTGTGTTACACATTTACACTAGGCACTACCGTCATGCTATTTAATTGAATAGAAAACTACATGAGAATGGAACAATAATTTAAACTCTTGTCATCTTGGTCTACAGATAGGATTTTATGAGGAATTGAGACCCATCGAAAACTAATGTATACTACTGATTTTATAGCTGTGGGGTGTATTTACTGATCATTCAATGTTTGCATTGGCAAAGAATTTCTATACATAACGAGCTGGCTTCACAAAATAGAACTTCTACTGAATGGTAGTTATACAAACTTACATGTAGTTGTAATGTCGTTAATTATGCACTACTCCCGCTTTGTAAATTACAAACTTTAACTGTTTAAGATATGACCATTTGTTATAATTGAAATCATGAAAGGTGTTATTTTATACAGGCTGTGTGCTGTACATATTGCGATTGATGTACTTTGTGTTTTCACACGGTTTGATGAACTTGATAAGTTAAAATCTGGCATCATTCCAAGAGCTATAGACATAACTTGTATTTCAAGATCCATTAAGTTATTGGCAAGAAAAAGTTGATCTGATAAAGGTATTGCAAACTCTTTTGCGTGCTTAGGATTGATTATTTTCAGAATTCATTATTGTGAATGGCTCATTATGCAATTGAAATCTTTTTGACAAGAAACATGTATGATGACATTTCAAAACAGTTGTACAGTTAGTAACTTGGTCTTTCATTAAAATTGTGCACATCATGAAAAACGAGATTTTGACTTACCTATATGTGGTTAAGTGTACTACTAGTAGTCAAGTTTTAAGAAAAATTTATATGCACATATCGGTACATCAGATATACATTGATATTACATCACCGAGAACAAAGTATAAGGTGAACGTATGTAGTATTTTTGAAAAAGAGAGAGAGAGAGAGAGAGAGAGAGAGAGAGAGAGAGAGAGAGAGAGAAAATAGGCCCTCCCAACTATTACATTTTGTATTAAAAGTAATTTAATGCTGTCAAAGAATTTTTTCCAGATTCAGATTCTTTGTTTCCTTAAGCTATACAGCTCATCGGTTATAAATACAAAATATTTACAAATATATTCAAATAAGATAGTAGAGACGTACAGATACAATTTTGAGGGTATAAAATCAATGCATTTCAACATGCATGTGACAATACACGTGAATAATATATCGTAGCAAGTACAGAATTCATAAGTTACATGAAGATCGAAACTGTGTAGCCTGTTGTAGGAACTTTCCTAAATTATTGAATTCTTTTGTATTATTTACACTAAGAAGTTTTACTAATTTGAAGACACTGGGTTTACTGTAATAATTTATTTTTTGATATATATAATTCTTAATCCGTTACAAAAAGGACATTTTAAAATAAAATGAAATTCGTCTTTTAACTCATTTAGGTTACAAAATGTACAAATCCTATTACTTCTTGAAGTATTTTTTGCCTGCCCTTCTCAATGTTCAAAGAGTGTGAAGACGTTCGAAATTTTGTTATATATTTCTTTCCATTGGGATCAATCGGTTTTTAAAGATAGAACTGTAAACAAAAATTATCGATAAGGTGTTGATACAAAAAAAAATCATTTTGGTAAATTTACAAAAGATGAAAAAATATTTTGCGTTTATATATCTAACAATTTTTGTTCAATTACCTTATATGTATTCTGGCCAAATCCCGATTCTTCCCATAAATATGTTAATCCCAATTCAGACAGTTCTTGTTTTATACTTATAACCCAACTGTCGTTATTCAAAATCATGTAATCAAAACATTCTTTTAAAATACAGTTATTTGTATTTTTAAGTTTTAACCAGTATTTAAAAATGCACATTTTTCTTCTGACATATAGAGGTAATCGTCCTAATTCACACTAGATGACATTATTATCTGTACGCTTACTCACTCCAAATAACTTTTTACAAAACATAAGATGGACCTTTCAACATCAGGTGCCTTGTGACAAACCCAAATTTCGCATGCATATGAAAGAATGCTATGTACGTAAGTACATGTATCAAATACAGAACATTGTGTTTCTACATTAAAGTAATGGCTTTTCAATGTATTAGATATTGCAAACAACGCCTTTTGCCCTTGTTCTGCCACATGGTTTTGTGTTTGTAAAAACATTTCATTATAGTTAAACAACATTCCCAAATAGTTAAAATTATTGACAATTTCAATATTCTGATTATCATATTACTGTTGCTGGATACGCTCACGCTGGAAGGGGAACATTATGGGTTTTTTGCAAACGTTTCTAGTCCAGTCACGTTCGAGTATTTTATTAAGAGAATGATGGTGTTGATTGCCAATAGGGGTTAATTATCAATATAATGAACCTCTTGGGATGAAAATATTTGAAAATAGCTCTCAACTTTATGAAATATTTATGTATTTACTCTTACATTTATTTATTCTTATACCAAAATTAAAAACTCTAAATGAGATATTTTTTATTATTCCATTTCAGATCCTACATGTAAGTGCTCGATCTCAAAATGTTGTGTAAAAAATTGTAAAACTTGTGATCACTAGAAATTCAATTAGTATTGATCTCACTGGACGTAGTTTCTTTACCAAAACTTTTGATAATATGACATGCTTTACATTTACACTCATGTAGTATACATAAATAAACACACACACACACACACACACACACACACACACACACACACACACACACACACACACACACACACACCTTCCATAAAAAACTTTCTCAATATTGGAGACATTTAATCATTTACCTGAAGGTCAATAAATGTAATTTTCCTATGAAAAATATAATTTTTTCTGGAATGCACTAATTAAATTTGTGTATAATTCTATTAAAATTTACCATTCGTATGAAATAAAAAGACGTATCTTTGTATGGTTAAAAGTGTAAATTTTTGTACAATTACACACACACACAATAAAAATAAAATGTGATAATATATTTATATATAATATTTGGGGCGAGTTGTCTCAAGAGAAGTGGCGACTTGTCCTGAGAGAGGGCGAGTTGTCCTGAGAGGGGGCGAGTTGTCTTAAGGGTGAGTTGTCTTTGGGGCGAGTTGTCAGTATTCCTATTGACTGTACCTCAGTATGATAATTCTATGCAACGCGTAATCTGATTGGTGTAGACGGTCACGTGCCTGGGATGACAAAACTTCATATCTCTCTCTCAGACATCATATCTCCCTATTATATTTCATTCCTTGGGCAGCTTCGTACATTTTTCACAAATTCAACGTCAAAGACGATAGAATGTATTGTAACGTCACAATAAGTTCGGGTCATTCTACTTCCAAAGTTCGTAAGGCACAAAATGTGCGGGTCTCTGATACACAGTTATAAAAATCGCCTGGTTTGGGTTGATACAAAAACAAGCAAGTAAATCAGCATTCAAGGAGAATGGAAATACAACAGCTGGTTATCAAATCCCTGTATTTCTCTGTTTGTACCTTCTAATACGTTGACGGCGCGATGTTACTGTTAGGGCGATCTCAGCTATATACATGTACAATGTATAGATGAGCGGACTCCAATCTCAAATGCAAGTTTGTGGTCTTGCTTTGTTTCGGTATAATAAACAATTTATTGCATTAATGTTTGGGAGATGTTGGCGTTGCCCTCGATTTTTCTTGGGTGAATAAATCTTCATATTTCCCTCACTATCATGCAATAAATATATATTATTATCCTTCAGAACAATACAGTCAATTTCATTGGTCGATGGCTGGTCACGTGGAGGGAGACAATTCGTGATGTCTCCCTCACGCGCAGGGTGTTGTCACCCTCTAGAAGATAACTTCTAATGGCACAAGCGAGAAAGCTCTATTAAAAAATAATTGAAAATATGCGGGATCGTTAATCATAAACTTTAGCTTCAACATTAACGCTCGTAAATAACAATCGAGAAGAAAAATATTTCCATTCTAATGCAATTTTGCATTTCACTTGATGTTTACGTTTTTGTCTTGAAATACGTTACGAAATGTTTACGTTTGACGTTATGTTTTTGCGTCATCCTACTGTGATTCCACAATTGAAAACTTTCTCTCGTTTAACTTTCTCAAACCCCAATGTTTTGCTTTCGTTAACATATAATATATCTAATAAATGTATGGCATTGAGTGTAAAACAAAATAATGTGTGTAGTTGAGGGTAACATTAATTTCAGCCCTCGAAAACTATTGAAAAGTTATCAGAATTTTCTGCAGAGAAAGTTACTATGAATTTGTGGACGTTTTAGATAAAAAAGATACATGGTAAAAGTCAATGAATATGTGGTAGTTTTTTAACATTTAAATTCTGCAGGATAATAAAACAATTATTGACTGTTTAGCAGGGAGACATCACAAATTATCAGGTCTTAGTAGGGTTATCACCCGAGGGAGCATAGGCGATAACCCTACTAAGACCTGTTAATTTGTGATGTCTCCCTGCTAAACAATCCATAATTGTAAAATATCATATATTTCCACACTATTTGATATTATGTTTGTATCATCTATAAAATAGGTATTACTTTAAAATGCCAGAGCTGAATAAAATAGCATCTGTAGATGTGAGTGTTCCTGTTGAATTGATTTTGGATACTTGGGTTTTATTTTCAGTATCATGCTTCCCTTATTTTTGATTTACAACTCCAGAAATAACTGTATCAGGATGATTACCAGTCTTACAGAGTAGGATTTGCGCCTTAGTCCTCTCCGCCTCAATGACTGGCATTAGAGTAGGGTCCCCCCGTAAAACTGTAAAAGTACCCGCGAAAACTGGGTCTAGAATAGGATTTTCCCTCGAATACTGACTCTAGAGTGAGATTTCGCCCGGAAACTGGATCTAGAGTAGTTTTACTACTGGTCAACTGCCTCTAAGGTAATAATTCCCTTCGGAAATTCCACCCCACACTAAGTTTTGGGATTCTGCTTTATTCTACCACGATTATTGTAAATATTAAACTAATGCCGAGGTCATTATTCTACGATATACCTTCATGCATAATTAATCAATGAGGAGAAAATTGACTCATTTTGCTTAAATTTCCTATTTTCATAAAGCAACAATAAGGTCGACTGATAATTCAATTTCATAATCATACAAATCAATCGATATGTGTTGTAAAACAAATTCATAAATGTTTGAAGAACATTTTTCATTCAGAGTTATCTCGAAATGTGTTTTTGAAATATACATGTATATTACTTAACCTTAGCTAACGCTTTCAAAACAACACTTCTCGATCTCTTAGGTGATCATCACGCCTATTGTCCCCGTTTACACTACTACGTCAAATAATGTGGTTGTATGATAAACAAATCATCGACTTCATGAATACTTATGTTCATTAGTCAACCAATTGGTGAGCTTCCGTGATTTGTTGTTGGAAAGAAAATCATTCGGAAGTCATTGCATGGCTGTAGCGGAATAATCCGAGGATTGCCGATTGAAAACACACTGGAAACTTTTTAGCTGTTGTAACTAATGGACGCTTCTTTGTTGACTTCACCGGTGTAATAAATTTACCATATGTGATGAAGTTAATTTTCATTTTAGTTAGTTTTTGTGGTGTTGTCTGTAAATAGTTGTTTATGCTTGTAAGGTGTTTCCGTAGTGTGAGTGTTGGTCGATAAGGCTATTTTTAGTATACCGGTTTGGTCAGGCAGAGTAGCGGCTGTTTGTCAAGCGTGCGGCCACGTTTTCATGCTGTCCAGCAGGGGTCTTTTCTTGGCAAATTCCAGAAGTTAGTCTGGGTAGCCAGGGAGACAAACATTTTACGGTGTGGGCATTGGATTTCCCCAGCCAGTAAGCTATTTTTTGTGTGAGTTATTTGCGAGGTTTCGGCTTAATTTTCTCGTGTATTGTGTTTTCAATTTTGTTGTTAACCAAGTCGCTTTGTGTATAGGTTTTAGGTTAAGTAATTGCTATTTCAGTGCAGAGGGGATTTAAGAAGCTATCTGGGCCATATCAGGCAGTACTCCCAGCGTTTCAGTAGGTGTTCGGCGTGGGAATCAGAACACGTGAGACCGCGCTGTACATGGGTGTTTCACGTGGTGGATTCGGCAATTATTTTGTGGGCCTAGTGTTCGCATTAGTTTGAAGTCGGAGTTACCCAGTATCATTGTCCAGTGAGAGACCTGTGAGTCCGGGACTGGAAGCGGAAGGGCTGTTAGTGCTGTGTTGTGTATGGAGGCCTGGTGGTGCCAAGTGTGACGTGGCGTTAAATTGAATTGTGCTGAGTAGCACAGTAAATTAACATTTTATCAAAAAGGAAATTGAGAAGTTTTGTATTTACAAAACGTAATTTACTACTGTTTAACTTTTTCTGTAGTTATCGGAATTTGCTACTATTTGAAAATTTTGTAATACATTTATTACCAGTTATATTTTCAGCCTGGAATGACATATTTGTTGTATTGACTATTGAATTGTCTTGACAGTTACACGTTATATTGATTGTCAATATTGCCAGGTTTATTATACCAATTTATATTTTCTTTCTCGGTGAGAGAGTATGGGTGTGTGTATGTGAAAGTGTGATTTCTTTGTTTTTCAAACATCTTTATATTATCTTGTTGCTAAATAAAATTTCTTTTTATTTATTCTACGATTTATCATTTTCTCTATTGCCTACACAAAATCCAAAAGAACTTCATTACACCATATGATATGCGTAACAACGCCGTTCTCGTTAGATAATTGTTCGATTAACTCTAGTCTTTCAGGTTTCAACACATCCACTTTAAATACCTCGAATTTCCTCATCAAGTTTGAGAATACGATTAAGTTTATCAACACAGAATTTACAAGCGTAACCACTGCTGTTAAAGCGGATTTCATATGACAAATACTGATAAACTTCACTTGCTTCTGTAAACAGGGACCCTGTTTATGATAAGACAGGACAATATAGAGATAGCCAGAAGAGCAACATAGTCCGTCATTACTTATCGCTCTGTCCTTAAGAACTGAAATGCTATTTCAAAAATCACCTGTCCACTCTACACAAAATCATCGAATGACAGAAGTCTTTAAAGAGCAACCCATGACTGCCTTTACACGCCTTAAGAACTTGGAGGATGTGTGCTGAGGAGCAGATAAGACAATTCATTGTCCAATGGAGCTAAAATACCGAGACCTTCAATAGTCCAGTCATACAATATCGTCTTGAAAATCAGCAGAATTGATTAAAGTCAGACACTCTGATTAGGGCTTGGGATTCCAGTAGAAATGGAAATAGAGTGTAAGTATAAAAATGATTTCAGTTTTGAAAATACAGGAGTGTATGAACTTCATTATCATGTTCTTCACGAATTGCTAACAAACTTCATGAAGTAGGTGAAGGTAACGAATCAATCTTATAACTCATATCAGCAATTATACAAAATAGATAGGTGGGCAAACACAGACCCCTGGGTACACCAGACGGGTGCCTAGAAGAAGCAAGTATCCCGTGTCGACTGGCCACACCCGCCTTGAGCCCTACATCTTCATCAGGTAAACAGAATTATCCGTATTCAAAACAAGTGTTCCAAGAGTGGCCTTACAACTGGTATGAAACACGTTGACTCAATGATAGGTTGTATAGGCAAACTAGATCGTTATAGCGATCATAGAATTTGCGAAAAGCTGACTTTAAACGAGACTGTTTCACAATTCATGCTCTTATGTATCTTTAAAAATGAAACTTCTTAAGGTTTTCAATGTACCATGACCATATATCATATGTTGTATTAAGACAATTTAAAAAGAAATTATATTATCTACAAATCATTTAGAAAAAGGTTGCATAAACTTTCTCGTTATAAACATTTGAAATAAAATCAATCATTTGTCACACATGTTTTCAGAAAATTGAATTCTTCTAATTTTACCAAGGGTAGATTGTCTCTCGTGCAAACAGATTGGCTTCTAATAATATTCACCAGTTATGTGGATTTGATCTACGCCAATTCCAATTATCATTTTACAATGATTATTTAAATTTTCATTTAAATCATTCAAAACATATCCGTGTTGAATGTCTCCAGTGTAAATACCTAATTGCTAAATTTAAACGTCTAAATATAAACACATATCTATTGTTTTCTGACAATTACTGATAGATTGATTGTAATCGTCTCATTGGGAAGAACATATTCAGGTAAGATGATTTATAATCAACTCCTTTTTTGAAAGATATTGTGTTCTGGTGAGATTTTTCATTCATTTGGATATAATTATGGCCAACTGTCAAATTTTCAAAAGATTTTGTATGAAACTTATAATCTATAACCGCCTTAATGTTCACCAGGCACGCGTTTGTTGTATATTTACCCTAAGTACCAAGTTCAAATGAACTTTGATGATGCAGGGTTGTCAAGTTTTCAGAGTACCAGCACAATTTAGAAATGGTGAGAAGGTATTCATTTAGATATCGGAGTCAACATCCTGAAATGTATCCTGAAGTCTGTGGAATATGTAAACCACAACGTCGCTTTTCGGCACCATCGCATAAAGCTCAGCATGACGAAATGAAATATAGGCCAATTCAACAACAGAGGTTCTACGATCATTCAATGCATCTTACACACAGTGGTGTTTTCTACCCGTCTTCTAGTTCTTCCGTCACCACGATAACAGCAAGTGATCTAAACACATTTGTGATGAAAGAAATCGAACCTGATACAGAATACAACAAAAGTTGTAAAGAGGTAGTTGATCAGCTTTGCCAATTCATGCAACACGATTTTCCCAATGAATTGAGACCATCAGAAATTATCAAGGTAAGCTCAAATACACAGATTAGATCAGATTATTTTATTTCAGATATCTAAATAAAATCATCCATTGCAGGGTGGATCACTTGGAAAGGGCACAGCGGTAAAGTGGAAGTCAGATGTAGATCTTGTTGTCTTTCTGGTGCGTTTTGATTCCATACTTGAGCTGCATCAAGCTATAAAAGACATTTTGGACGGGATGATATCTTCCCTCAACAGTAAAAAAGATTTGACTGTGGAGAGAACTAATGCCCACGCTGTCAAAGTCTCGCTGTCATGTCACGCCGGTCATACTCACAAGGTTGACATATTGCCAAGAGTTAATGTTCTAGGGACTAGTGTTAATCTTCTAAGAACAGGTATGTATATATTAGAACCAACATTGTAACTGTAGATCCAATAACGAATAATCAAAATAAAGGAGAAGTCCTTGATATTTTCTCTTATGACTATTTATAATGATATTAATAAAAGAATTGTCTTTATGACCATGGCCTGACCTAGGGTATGTTAAATTTACATAGAGAAGTCATTGTGCTAAAATAAACTTAATATACATCACAACCAGCCGCAAGACATCTGACCTACTGCCCGAATTGAATAGTGACCTTAACCTAATATCTGAATAAACCAGTAGGTGTGTCGAAGCTTAACTGACTGCCCTGTAATCCCTCATAGGCTGCTTAGCAGCTGCAATAACAAGAGTGATACAAGTTTAATATTTATTAATTGGATCAGAAACAGGATGCAAATTTACATATATGGTGGAAATGGTCGCATGCAAACTTTTTGTGGGGAACTGGGGAGGCGGCCAGTGTGCCAGTTTGACTACCAAAGTAGAGGCAACACAGGGGGCCCTATGTGGACATAGGTGCCCGAACCTGAACGAGTCCCCACGTTCTAAGGAAGGTAGAGATCTCACCGGTATCCTGCGTGCTACCTGGTTTAATTAGCAAGTGCGGAGCAAGCTTGTAGACCCTCCTGCACCAGCCTGTAGCATCCCCTCCCTTAGTAGGAGGTGGATGTGGCCCCAGCTATGAACTAGCTGAGAGCCCCACGAATTAAACTTTAGCAACTTATGCAAGAAATTAGTATTTTCTATGAATATCCACTGACCCTTGACCTAGTTTAATGGTCGTCTGGAGGGTACACGTGAAATACCTGCCCCCTGCTTTAGTAGTAGGTGGGAGGAGAGCCGATTTTGGCGCAGAATTAGTGATCAACTACCCCAACGCACTCCCCAGTCCGCCACAGACATTGGAACAATGTCCCCCACAAAAATTGATGTTTGTATGTTTTGTTGTTGTTTTTTGTTTTGTTTGTTTGTTTGTTTGGTTTTTTTTTACCCTTTTTCATGCATACTTGAAATTGGAGGCACTTAAACAGTGGGGTGGGTGACGTGCACCCTCATCGTCGCCCAGGGCCCGCAGGCGCGAGGGGAGATCATTTATCTCTACGCTCCCCTCTCCGAACCCCATGTGCACTCTCAAGCAATGGTTACTAAGACCAAGTTATAACCAAATTGACACATTTCGGTAATCGCTCTCAACTTGAAGATTACCTGCATTTCCTGTAATTTTCGTGGGAATATTTAAAACTTTCAGGATTTCCGACCAGTAATTAGATTGAATTCTGAAGTTGATCATTGCAAAAAGTGTAACCTTGAAGGTAATAAATTAACAACAAGGTGATCTCAATTCTGCGGGGTGGGCGACGTGCACTCTCGTCCGTGACCCAGGCCCCCTGGAGGCACAATGGGAGAGCGTTTATCTCTATGCTACCCCCTTCGAACCCCCTTGCGTACTCTCAAGCAATGGTGACTTAAGCAAGAGGTCACTGGTATTACCAAATTGACGCATTTTGATAGTGATGATGAAAGTTATAAATTATTTGAATTTCCTGGATTTTTCAAGGGAAAAGTTCTGAAATGACTATTTCAAAATGTGTAATCTCAAAGGTGACGTAAGATTAACAACAAAGTGGTCGCAGTTCAGGCGGACTATAAGACTTGTCAGCTCTGAATAACCCCCATTATGGAAAGCAAAAATTGGACAAAATTTCCTAACACCAATTTAGCAAACCATCTCCCGGTCCTACTGGAGGAAAATTACGACCCATAACTGAAACTGGTATACCTCTAAAGGATTCCGATTGATTCTGAAGAGTTTCAGCAGAAAATTCTAGAATAATTGAAGTCTGAATTCCGTCAAAAAGGATCTAACTAACTCCCAAATACTTCCGTAAAAACTAAGGTAATGATAGCATAATGGCACATTGCTAAATACCACTTTCGACGATTCCTAAGATAAAACAATAAACTGTAATGGATCAAAATTTTTGGACCGGAAATTCCTCATAAATTCGTCAAACTAATCCAACGTTCCAGAGCCAGTGAGAAGTAACCCAAACTCAGCTAAGAATTAAAATGAAGACCGATTACTCGAGCCAAAATACGAAATTTACCCAGCCCATTAACACCTCTAAGCCTCTACCCTCAAAGCCACGCCTCCTCGGAAAATGTTGGATAACAAAACATGACGCTTCCTGACGTGGTTTCTCGATTGCTGGAACCATACAAACTCCAATAAATGCTTATTGAATGAATTATGGAAAAAATTCAACGCCGAATACATCTGAGACAAAACCAGTCAATTATTTACATGAAAATGGAATGGAGTGTGATTGACTTAAAGTTAACCAAACAATAACTTTTGGTTAGGATTGACCTTGAGAATAAACAACAACAAACCGATCAACAATCTGCAAGTCCGAACTTAAATTGAGATTATGGACAATTAGGAAACAAAAACTGCAATTAAATGCAACTAATGATATGGAACTAGGGTCTCTGTGCTATGGAAATTGCTAAATATCCAAAGAACGACAAGGTGAGAATATACTGCGACTCGTACGCTGTGATGCTGGTTCTAGCACAAACCTGAAACGTGTGTACGAAATAGCATATGACGCTCCACGTCACGTACGTTGTCGGAATCATCTGTAAACTACGTAAAATAAAAAGAGGCAAATTGCTGAAATAGCAAGAATACCACGTAATTGCATAGGGATATTAAAATAGATAAGTACTATGAAGTTAATAACTCTGCATAAATTGACCAGTGAGGTCCTTGGTACCTAAAATTGTGATCGTGCGTAGTAAAAACCCGTGAACCCCTGTGGCCGTGAATAGCAATGCCTACCCTGAAACTTGGGCCCAATAATGCCTAGCAAGTAAACCTAGCGAGATAATGTAGTGGTGGCCACATTGCAAATTGAACTTCGTGGTAGGTTGAGGTCCGAGCCCCTGGTCTATGCAGTGCCGACATGGCACAATCAGGTATACCTGAACGTAAGGAACGCGACATAATGAACTGATTACAGAATGGGACGAATTAAGAGTAAGCAAGCCTTGGAATTTGTAGCATGATCTGACTATCTGGTGCCCTTTGCTTGACCGACTCGCTAGTCATGCCTATGAAAGGTCATGAAACCTACGTTAACCAAGTACCTTGAATCATGAATGGCATTTTGGCCAAATAGATACAATCAAAATTGTGCCATGTTTGTCATCGGAATACATAATAATAGAGCACCGGCAATGCTAGGTATATTAGGTGGTGTAGGACATGACCAGGATATGAATTTACATATGGCGGCTGTCAGAAGATACACACAGAAACTAAGTCTGAGTATGGTATCGCCCTATGGGCTATGTTGTGCGAGTGCTTTACCGACAGTGGTGACGATTCTATTCAGGTTGACCTTGAGAAAAGCAAGTAGCGTTCGCCCGGGATTAAACCTCCATCACCGGCTGAATGGGTACCTCCTGCATTTAAAAGAAGGGGGGGTGACCATAACGTTGCCGTGCTTCACTGCCTTGCCCTCCTAGTCTCGGACTCAAGTCCCGTGGGGATCCAGGATAGAAAGGTCCACATTACCCATTGTAGTTGTAATAGGCCGTCAAATTAAACCGCGGGTCCGAGTCACAGGTGGCATGATAAAAATCGCCGAGGCTGAGGCTCCCCGCTAAGTGGCCGAGAAAACGCCTAACTCAGGCCAAAGTTTTTCAACCCATCGCCGACAGTGGTGACGATTCCATTGTTGGAAGAGATGTTTTATTGTATTGCTTATAGAAATTAGATAGGTCACAGTTCGTTATCTTACCATGGACAAAACAAATCAAAAACCAATCGATCGGTATTGCTTCTATCTGTCCCTTTTTTTTTGGCTTCATCCTGTTGCTGTACTGGTAAAGGATTGCTTGGCTGCGTATACGATTGCACGATGTTAATAAATTAGCTCGATGGCAATGGATTGTCATCAAGAAAATCATTTTTCACAATGTGTTGAATCTAAGGTTTGAGCAGAATGAAAAGTTAACTCGTTCCCCGTTAGGCGGAATTGTAAGAGGCAAGATAGTTCGAACCAGGTTTATTTCGTAAACGGTACGAACTGTATTAGCCAATCTTAATTAATTGTGGACTATTTGATATGTATCAAATAATATTGATTAATCATTTGTCGAAAATATCTTTTACAGAAACTAAAAGAAAAATATACACGACAATGGGCGCCCAATCACCATCTTTACGTGAATACTATTCCGCGGCACTAGCCCCACTACAGATTTCTTTTGTTTCCGATGTTCCGACGAAAGTGAAAACCTTAATACGCTTGGTCAAATACTGGAGGAAAACCTGCTTTGAAGTAACATCATATGAGAAAACGTAGTATATAAATATTATCGGTACCATTTGACAAACCGTAGTCCTTTTCGTTTTAATGAATGTTTCATCGCATTTTGCATTGACAAGAGAGCACCAGGAGAAAACGACTGCCGTCCTCTTATCTTCTGGAATTGATAACAATTGGGGAATGGGAAGACGCTGGAGGATCAGTCAATTTTGACCTGATGAAAGGGTTTCTCCATGTATTGTTGGCCATTGCAGACTACAAGAGATTGAAACATGCATGGAATACTAATTATGATCCCAAACAGTACACCAGGTAATTATTTGTGTAGAATAATGTGAGAAATTATGACTAAGATAAAATTCAAATTTCATGGCACTGCGCGCATTTAGCAAAAGTAATGCACATTTGAATAGCATGGTGGATTTGAAAGATGTGTATGAATGAAAGTCTATAATAAAGTTTGAATTGTATGCAGATTTCTTTGATTTCCAGGAGTTACTCCTGCTATGTGATGGATCCAGCCAACCCCTTCAACAATGTAATGGAGCCCTGTGACTGCTGGGATCTTGTGGAGAGCAAGGCAAGACAGTTCCTTCACATGTCAGAGTTTAATGGATTATCCATCTCGAGCGGCTGGATATAAATATGATGCATGTAATTAATGTCATTTGATTAATTGCAGCTGAAAATAAAATTCAAGATTAACGTTTTATTCATTTCAGCACCTTTACAAATTGCCGTTTATTAATTCACAGTGAAATTGACTTGGGAGAATACTCCAAGAGTGTGTTGCACACATTTAGACTGGACAATACCACCACGCTATTTACGTGAATTAATAACTATAGGAAAATGGGAGGGTAATGGAAATTCTAGTAATGTTTAGCTCACCTGAGTCGAAGGCTCAAGTGAGCTTTTCTGATCAAAACTTGTCCGTTGTCTGTCGTCGTCGTCGGCGTCGTCGTAAACTTTTCACATTTTCCTCTTCTTCTCAAGAACCACTGGGCCAATTATAACCAAACTTGGCCAAAAGCATCCTTGGGTAAAGGGATTTCAAGTTTGTTCAAATAAAGGGGAGATAATCACAAAAATGCAAAAATTTGGTTGGGTCATTTAAAAATCTTCTTCTCAAGAACCATTGTGCCAGAGGAGCTGAAATTTTTATGAAGGCTTCCTGACATAATGCATATTTAAGTGTGTTCAAATCATGGCCGCCGGGGTAGGTTGGGCCAACAGTAGGGGATCAAAGTTTTATGTAGAAATATATAGTGAAAATCTTTAAAAATTTTCCTGTCAAGAACTTATGAGCCAGAAGAGCTGAAATTTATATCAAAGCTTACTGACATAGTGCAGATTCAAGTTTTTCTTTCTTCAAATCATGGCCCCGGGGGTAAATTGGAGCCACAATAGGGGATTAAAGTTTTACATATATATGGAAAATTTTTAAAAATCTTTCTGAAGAGCCAATGAGCCAGAAAAGCTGAGATTTACATGAAAGCTTACTGACGTAGTGCAGATTCAAGTTTGTTCAAATCATGACCCCCGGGGGTCGATTGGGGCCACAATAGGGATCAAAGTTTTACTTGAGAATAAATAGAGAAAATATTTAAAAATCATTTTCTCAAGAACCAATGAGCCAGAAAAGCTGAGATTTACACGAAAGCTTCCAGACATAGTACAGATTCAACTTTGTTCAAATCATAGTCCCCGGGGTAGGTTGGGCCCACAATACGGACTAAGGTTTTACATGCAAATATACATGGAAAATCTTCATATATGGGCCAAGGTAGCTCAGGTGAGCGATGTGGCCCATATACCCGAGGTATTGATTTTATGAGGTACATGTATTGAGAGCCATCGCAAACTATAAAATATTGAAGTATACATGGGATATATATTGCCTACAATATGTTTATGTAATTTTTCTTCTTTAATAGAAATAGTTTACTCAACTGTGATACAGTTCTGTAAACTTCATGCTTTATAGATACAAAGAATGGGAAAAAGCAAGTACCCACATACACTGTTAGTATGTTTGATATAAGTGAACAGTGGTCCCTCTAGATCGTTGTCAAGGGTTTTCATGAAATAGGGCTCACGGGTGTGACCGGTTAACAGGGGATACTTACTCGTCCTAGGCATCTGATCTCACCTCTGGTATATCCAGGGGTCCGTGTTTGCCCAACTATATATTTTGTATTGCTTATAGGAGTTATGAGATTGATCACCATTCGTTATCTTCACCTTTCATGTAGTTGAAACCTTAGAACACACTGTAATGGGCAGATCATTCAATGTTTGAATTTGCGAAGAATTTATGTGTATATCGAAATGGCTTTACAAAATATAACTTTCACTGGATGAATATTATAGTTAAACAAAGACACCAGAGTTGTCTGGTTGTTAATTATGCATTACTACCACAAAGTTAATTCCACAACTTAAGATATGGTCATAATTATGTTTAGAATCATGAAACATGTTATTGAAGTAAGGATTATAAAAGATGCGTCTCGTACATATTGCGTATGCACGGTTTGATAAACATGACAAATTTAAAATTGGCATCATTCCAGTAGCTATAAACACACAAGTTGATCTAATAAAGGTATTGCAAACACCGTTGCCTGCTTAGGATTGAGTATCTTGATAATTTATTCTTTTGAATCGTACATAGTGCAATCTGATTTTGAAATCAAAGCTGTTTAAACAGAAGTTAGACGGACAAGAACAATGTATGGTGGAATTTCAAAACAGATCTATAATTGGTTTGTCTGTAATTAATAGCTGATTAAGCTTTTGTACATCATGAAAACAAGATTTTGACTTGCCTATAGATGATCAAGCGATGTAGTACTACTAGTAAAGTTATTAAATACTATCACGAGGGATGGAGAACATTACATTTTTGCAAACATTTCTAGTTTGAGTATTTTAATAGAAAACACGATAATCTTGATTGTCATTGTTTGGGTAAATTATGATATGGATTAATACAAGAATACGACAAACCTCTCTGGAAGATGTTTTTAAAAGAACCTCTCTCTCTCTCTCTCTCTCTCTCTCTCTCTCTCTCTCTCTCTCTCTTGTTCATACTATGATATAACACAGCTGTACTATGATGTAATATTTTGACACCTAAGTAATCGTATATACATGTACTTTATTTAAAAGAAAAAAAATGCTTTACCCAGCCTCACGCATAGAACAGAGAAAAGCATTATGTGTATACCTTGTAATGTGCAGGCATATCGATACTTTTGTCATTCTATGTTTCGAAGAAGGAGATTGATCGAAACTGATTAAAACAATGTATGCACATGTTGAAGTTTTGTGAAGGATTTTCCATTGTAACATATGATAGCATACATAATTGAACATTTGATGTAGCAAAACAAAAATTGAGAAATATTCTGTAGTTATTAAGTTGCTAGCTTTTACTGAAGACTTAAGACGCATATATGTAGATCATAGTCAATCTTACTTAAGTGAAGAGAAATAATTCTTAAGGTAATGATACATTCTAGAAAATAATTTCTTGCATGCTTAAAATCAATTGGTTCATACATCTTGCTTTATTCGCCAATAATCTATGTACGTATTATAATGAGTACAATGTCTGTTAATTGAATATATGAAAGAAACAATCATACACTGAACTCTTCCGATAATGGTTTTTTCCGTCACAACAAAACAAGTTTATTTACAGTTTTGAAACATTGAAATGCAATGTATTTGATAGAAATTTGAAGTAATAGTTCTACTTTAGAGTTTATTGAGTACCTACATAACGTCATTATACAAGGCTAAGTTTCAAATTGGTGTTCGTGTTATAAATTTCTAACAAAACATCATTGCAATTACACACTGTGCACAAATGTTGATCATGGCCTGGGAATGTGTTGTCATTCTGATTCAGCGTCCGACAATAAATCTGCTGATCATGGGGTTGTTAAGTTTTGTGCATCCCAGATTCGTTAGTGACCTCAGATTATATACTAGCGGAAAAAGAATATGTGCATTATTTTATATATGAAAAAAAAAATATAGAAAAAACAATGAACAAGTCTTATTTTTATAATACTGTTAACAAATGTATTCGTTGCAAGATTTCATGATCCATTAATGTTAACGTCGAATAACGTCCACTTCAGCACACTCGAAATACACTGGTATTCGAACTTGAATTAAGAAAGTTAATAACGCGTGTGCCCACCATTTGCATTCACGTATGCTTGACAACGGCGCCTCATTCATGCCACTAAAGTGTTCAGAAATGCTTGAGGGATGTTGTTCCTGATGTTGGTTTAAGCCTTGGCTAAATCAGGCAATGTCACTGACTGATTTGGTAAACGGCATAGACGTCGGACAATTTGTAGAGGGGCCCTTCCACGTGCTGTTATTTAAGCCCACACCATAACGCTACCTTCACCGAATTGTCGACGTTGCACAACACAAGCGTCCTGGTACCGCTCCCCAACGCGATGATACACTCTACAACGGCCGTCACTGCTATCCAAATTAAATCTGGATTCATCAGTGAACAGAATATTGGCCCAGTCCTGTATTCTGGATCGCAGATGTCGTCTACACCACGCTAGTCTAGCGATACGATGACGTTCAAGCAGTATTGGACGCACCGCTGGACGTCTTTGTCTGATGTTGTGCTCGCGCAGACGATTACGCACAGTTCTTGGACTGATTGGTCAAAGTCCAGGAATGCTACGAGTAGTCAAACTTGCTGTCTGGAAACGATTTTCCAGGTACACAAGTCTAATGTGGTTGTCCTATCGACGCGATGTTACGCGATGACACCCAGAACATGGTCAACCCCGAGTGTTACCAGATTGTTGGAAACGACTCCATAATGACTGAATGGTGTTCCGATGAACTCCAAAGTGTCTTGCTTCGATAGTTTTGCCATTCCAGCTTGAAGCATCCCGACTACAGATTACGTTGGTTTTTGCTGAGTCGTGGCATGACAGAAGTGTAAATTTTGTCAAAACTAAAGTGCTTTATTTAGTGTCCAAACAAACCTTTTGCACTTCTTACTCCAAACAGTATTGGCCAGTAAACCTCGTGCGTACGAACACTTTAATAAAAAATATGTGTTCACTAACCATGAAAAAATCCGTGTATCTGCGTCGGGTACTATCCGATATTGTTAAAAACATCACCTTTATCAAATGTTTAGATTTCATAAATATAAACAATAAATATAGAAAAATTTATCTAAATTTTATAATGCACAGTTTCTTTTTTCCGCTAGTATATTATATTACGCCTATTGGCCGCGGTATGAATACTCTCACGCCGTTTGGAAACTCGTGAAAACCCCGCGAAACACCCACCTTTCCTCTTTAGTTTTTAATATTTGTGTGGTTTAACTCGTTGCGCGCACGCTTTCTCTCTAAATACGTAAATGAACAAACACGCAAACAAACAAATAAATGAAACCGATGTGCTTAGTCCCATATAACATACATACAAACAGCTAAATCAGTTCACAAACACCAGAAAGACAGTCGAAAATAGTTCGCTATATTTACAGCTCGCGGCGCATTGAGCTCGTGATCAAGATATTTCATGTTACGGTAAGCACATGCCAGGAATACATGTAACCCACATATCAGTTCACAAACACCAGAGATATTACAGAGTTGCTGAAAATTGTGCACAGCTCGCGGCGCTTTAAGCTCTCATTCCAGAATTCTCATTTCTGGGGAGGCAAATGAGAGGGTTATTTGTAATCTACATACAAAATCTCAGCCCGGTCAACAAACATAAGATATATGAGTGCGGACAGACAGGCAAATAAACCAATTGAAACCTATGTACCCCCTCTATAAGAAATGAAATAACTTCTGTGTAATCTATCCTAACAGCGCCAATAAAATATTGGCGGGAGAATATTTAGGACGGGCGACGATTTGGGGTGTACTATAGTACATCCCAAATTTTCGCCCCTAATGATAGTGCAATTGTTTCCCAAATCATCGCCCCGGCAATTCCTTGATAAATCATTTCTCTGTAAAAAAGAAATAAAGAAATGCTACATATATATTCGTACATTATACATGTATAATGAAGTTCAACACTGAACTATTAATTTAAATATGATGCCGATGAGCGAACTTTTGAACCACGAAAAGTTTATCTCGACAGAAAGTGTATCTTTGTTAGCAAGGAACGTCACAAAATACTAAAATAAAGGCTATATCCTTATATGCACAAAATCATAGCAAAAGCCAATAAAACACTATCAATGAAATCAGTGTATAATTTAGAATAAAGATTCAACAGAAATTGTTTGTCCGCTAAGGATGTCATCTATATCCTTAAAGCTGAAGCCATGACCTTAAAAATGTTTCTATAGTATCAACATCAAGACTGTCATAATCCAGAGCTCAACTATATAGATAAAATAAAGTATCAGCTGGTGTGCTACACCCGAAAGTTGATAGAAAGTATGCAACAACTGAAATTTATTATAAACGGGATGATTTCAGCATTTCCATCATCAACTTCCCATATCTATGTACCAATATTCTATTATCAGCTGCGTATGGTGTTTATATCTTTGAAACCACAAAAACCGAGGCCCCTATTACAGCAGGTGTGACACGATAAAGATTCTTCCTTGCTAAAATGCTGTAAGCGTCGAGAATAGGCTTATTTTGCAACCCTCCGCCGGTAATGGTGACGTCTCAATATGAATGAACAACTCTCGAGAGGCACGTTAAATGATATTAATTAACGAATTCCATACAAAATAACTTGTTCTGCATATGAGCAGTTATTTTTAGATAGAGACAGGCTACTGAAAACAAGTTGATGTTGTATGGGTTTCAACAGTCTCGTTTAAATTCAGCAATTCTATGGTCGTTATAGCGTTTTAGTTCGTCAATACAACCTATCATGGGGTTAAATGCTGTCTGACGTGTGTTTGGCAGTTCTTGGCACACTGATAATTACTATGGATTACTCCGTTTATCTGATAAAATTATAGGGTTCACGGCAGGTGTGACCGGTCGACTGGGGATGCTTACTCCTCCTAGGTACCTGATCCCCCTTCTTGAAACCCCTGTAACATCAACATGTTTGTTTGTATCCCAGATGCAGAAGATGTTGTTTATCACATCAGTTGAGACAAAAAAACTATATGCTGGTGATAATAGATTGTTGCTACATAGACAGGGGCCGTAAATTATTGATTGATGGTATCTTGTTTGAAGTCTCATTTGAGAATTTTTCACTCATATGGAGACGTTATCAAGATCGTTGAAGGGCTTCAAATTTAGGACATTCCTCGGTGCTGACGGCCATTGAGCAGTGAAGGTTCTTTAGCGTGCCACACCTACTGTGACACGGGGCATCCGATTTTAAGGTCATCTCTGAAGACCCGTAACATTCACACCTGATGTGGAGAGTTTGACGATGGGACTGGCACTGCCTGTTTTAACGACTTGGGTCTGTCGCGGCCGGGATTCAAACCTGGCCTTCCGCATGTGGGGCGAACACTCTATCCTCTAGACCACCACAGAGGTGGAACATTGACGATGGAGAAGCTGAAATCAACCCCTTTGTCATAAAGTTGAGTTGTTAGTTTTCTGTTCACATCTATCTTCAGTAAATATTTAAACATGAAGCAGATGTGGAAGACCCCGATGTGTCTGTTAGTTTGAGTTTACTGGGTGTTGAGTTGCCAGTTTTCTATTAACGACTACTTTCAATAAAATATCTAAGTATGAAGCAGAAGTGTACGACTCTGTGGTGTCTTTTCTTTCGAGCTCACAGAGATATATCGAATCGACATACATATATGAATGAAACTTAAAATGGTTACTGTTAATAGCTAAAACGCCATCGATATATCTCAATGTTGAGTTGAAGGCGCCAGCAACAGATCTGTCCTGATTGTGCTACTT
This sequence comes from Ostrea edulis, assembly GCF_947568905.1. Taxonomy (NCBI): domain Eukaryota; kingdom Metazoa; phylum Mollusca; class Bivalvia; order Ostreida; family Ostreidae; genus Ostrea; species Ostrea edulis. The sequence goes on from NC_079166.1 coordinate 14,121,353, forward strand.
TTGAATAAATTATGTCTCGTAATAATATAAAACAGGTCAACTGATAAAGGGGTGCAATTCGCACCCATCGACATCAAAACAGACTGTTCACCATATACTACGAATATTTTGTCATTGAGGATCTCCAGTATCTTAATATCAACGTCACAGGTCTTGTGTGTAGAATCAGAGTGGTGTTTAACAAAATAATCTTTTTTTGAATAGCTACTTTTTTTTTGAAGAAGCAACAGCTTATGATGTCAAAAGGCAATTTTTAATGTATTGCGAGGAATGGTCATGTAAATTGTTGAAATTTCATACGTTTGGTGTTGTTGGTTTGAGAAAAGTTTGTGTGATTAATTTACTAAACGTTCTTTAGTAGTTTGTAAAATTAACTTTTGGTTTACACCACTTCTGATATATGTAAAACTTGTACGGTACCGATTTTGATGCACCAGATGCGCATTTCAACACATAATGTCTGTTCAGTGATGCTCAAGCCCAAATTTCGGAAAATCGAAATAACAATAAACTTGTAAGAGCTAAGAGGAAAACTAAAGTGCCAAAACTGGAGTCAAAGTTGTTCAAGGATAGAGCTATGAAAGAAGGAGATAATCCTTGATTTTGAAATGGATTTCTAAATTTTACCCCAGCAATTAAATATACATCCGTATTTTCAAACTAGTAACGAAGTACTTAGCTACTGGGCTGTAGAGACCCTCGACAATTTCATTTTGTCGAAAAGACACGTAGTGCATATTTGTACAATACCAGAGACCGCATAGTTACCACTGTGCAATCTGTATTGGTGTCTTCAAAGTAAATACCAATTGCAAGTTGTTAGATTTAAATATTTGAATATAAACACACCTCATCCAGTGTTTTCCGAAAACAAATTATATTAAAAGGAAATAACCTCACAGGGAAGTAAAATCCTATTATTCTTATTGCTTGGGGATTGTTTTCTTGTGAGACGTACTTTTAATTTCAATTCGGATATAATAATTTCCAACTGTGAAACTTTCAAAACGATTGCTTATAAAACTGATAATCATTGGTTGATAAACACAAGCCATGATGATCATCAAATTTAAATATATCGTTATTGTATCTTGGTTACCATGTTACTTAGTAATCGACTTTGATGATCTGAGTTTTGAAAGTTTGGAAATATTTTTTTCATTTAGAATACCGATACTGCCTGACAATGGTGAGGGGATGTTTTTGCTGAGCGGAGATTAAATCCGAAAATGTTTCCCGAAGTCTGTGAAATATATCGACCACAACGTCGCTTTAGGAGACCAGAGGATAAAGCTAATTACGGCAGCACAAAACATGGTGAGATACAACAACAAAGGTTCCATTCTTATTCAATGCATTTTGCACACAGCAGTGTATCGTACGCACCATCCAGGTCTTCCCTCAACACAGCAACATCAAGCGATCTAAACGCATTTGTGAGAAATGAAATCGAACCTGATACAAAGTACAACGCCAGTTAAAAAGCGGTAGTTGATCGTCTTTGCCAATTCATGAAAAATAACTTTCCCGATGAATTGAGACCATCAGAAATTATCAAAGTAAGGTCACGCATACGGATTAGAATAAGCATGGTATTTATCTTATCTAAGATATAGAAATAAAAAGAAAAATCATATGTATGAAAATAAAAGATATCCATTACAGAGTGGGTCTCTTGGAAAGAGCACAGCGGTAAAGGGAAAGTCAGATGCGGACCTTGTTGTATTTTTGCTGCGTTTTCACTCCATATCTGTCCAGTGCGACGCTCTAAAATGAATATTAGACATGATGAAGCTTTACCTCGGCACTCACGGTGGTTGTACTGTGGAGGGAACTACTGCCCACGCTGTCAACGTCTCGCGGCCATGTCACATCGGTCATACTCATGACGTTGACATACTGCCAAGTGTTAATGTTCTAGGGACAGGTATCTATTTAATGGAACCAACAATATGTGCATTGTAATTACAGAACCAGTACTGCATAATCGGAATAACGGAGTGTCCCCGATATTTTCACTGTTCAATGAATATTTATTATGATAATCAGTTTTAGAAAATGTCAGAATTGTTTGAAGATTAACATTAAATTTTACAGGAACTAAAAGAGAAATTTACAAGACGATGGGTGATCGATCAACATCTTTACTGGATTATTATTCCGCGGCACTAGCCAAGCTGCAGATTGCATTTGTTTCCGATGTTCCGACGAAAGTGAAAACTTTGATACGCTTGTTGCAAGGTGAAGATAACGAACAGTGATCAATCTCATAACTCTTATAAGCAATACAAAATAGATAGTTGGGCAAACATGGACCTTTGGACACACCAGAGGTAAGATCAGGTGCCTAGGAGGAGTAAGCATCCCCTGTTGACCGGTCACACCCGCCGTGAGCCCTATATCCTGATCAGGTAAACGGAGTTATCCGCAGTTAAAATCAGTGTGCCAAGAACGGCTTAACAATCAAATACTGGAGCAAAACCTGTTTTGAAGTAATGCCATGTGAGGGATCATAGAGAAGACGAATGCTATCATTTGAGTTAACGTTAGTCATTTTTACTTAAATGAATGTTTCATCGCCTTTTGTATTGACAGGAGAGTGCCGGGATACAACGACTGCCGTCCTCTTATCCACTGGAATTGATAACAATTGCGAAATGAGAAGACGCTGGAAGACCAGTCAACTTTGACCTGTGAAATGGGTTTTACCATTAACTGCTGGTCATTGCAAACTACAAGAGCTTGAAATTTGTATGGACTACTAATTACAATCCCGACAAGTACATTAGATGACTGTTTTCACAGAATAATGTGAGAAATTAAGGTTAAGTTACTTCAAATTTCTTGGAACGAGAGTCATGAAAAAGTAATTTACATTTGAAGAACATGACGTATTTGAAAAATGTATATGAATGAAGACCTAGAATGTTGAATTGTATGCAAATTGATTGGGTTTTCAGTGGTGACTCCTGCTATGTGATGGATCCAGCCAATCCATTCAATAATGTAATGGACGCCTCTAACTGCTGGGACCTCGTAGAGAGCAACGCAAGACAATTCTTCCGCAAACCGCTGTTTCGTGAATTATCCACCTCAAGTGGCTGGACCTAAATATATTGCATGTAACTACATATTGTACTGCTATTTGCTTTATTGCAATTTGAAATAAAATCCAATACTACTATTTTCATTCATTTCAGCTCCTTAACAGATTCTGGTGCTATCAATTTACAGAGATACTAACTTGGCGTAGGAATATAATCGAAGAGGGTATTGCATATATTTATCCTTGACACTACCGTCATGCTATTTTTAAACGTGAATCACTAACTACATGAGAGTGGGACGATAATTCAAATTCTAGTTTGATATTGACGTAGTGGTAGAATTCGAGCACACTGTAATACATAGTGCTGATTTTATAGTTGTTGCCTCTGATCATTCAGCGTTTGCATTGGCAATGAATTTCCACATAACTGGCTTCACAAAATAGAACATTATGGCAATTAATGCAAAAGTTGACATGTTGTTAATTACATGTATGCATTACTACTGCTTAGTAAATTCTAAAGATTAAGATATGATAATAATTTTATAAATATTTTAAATCCATGAAGCATGTTATTGAAGGAAGGTCTATTGCGATTGATGCACTTTCTGTTTTCGCACACTTTAATAAACCTGACAAGTTAAAAACTGGCATCATTCCAGGTGCTCTAGACATACCTTGTATATCAAGATCCATTAAGTTTTTGCCCACAAAAAGTTGATTTGATAAAGGTATTTATAAACTCTTTGTATGCTTGATTATCTTGAGAATTCATTATGTAATATGATTTTTAAATCAAAGCTCTGGATATACCAGAGGTGGAATCAGGTGCCTAGGAGAAGTAAGCATCCCCTGTCAACCAGACACACCCGCCGTGAGCCCTATGTCTTGATCAGATAAACTCAGTAATCCGTAGTCAAAATCAGTGCGCCAAGAATGGCCTGACAATTGGTAAGAAATACGCCAGATAGCGTTTGACTCAAATATTTGTGGCATTGCCAAACATCATTATAACGACCATAGAATTCGCCAAATACTTATTTTATTCGCGATTGTTGAAACCCCTGCACCATCAACTTGTTTGTCAGTATCAGAAGCCTACCTTGATTTTAAAACTAATCATACACAGAACCAGCTCTTGCGTATCGAATCAGTTGAAATGTACATATATAAACACCATAAGCAGGTGATGATGGAAATTCAATATTGCTACATAAATATGCGAAGTTGACGATAGAGAAGCTGAAATCATCCCGTTTGTCATAAAGTGGAGTTATTTGTTTGCCTTTGGTATTGATTTTCAATAAATAAAATGGTAGTGGCAACATGTGTGTTCGTAATTCCCAATCATTACACAATCATGCCTTATATCTTCTCCATCGTCAACTTCTCATATTTATGTAGGAATATTCCATTATCACCTGCATATGGCGTTTATATCTCTCAACTGATTCAATACACAAGAGCTTGTTCTGCGTATGGTCAGTTTTCAAATCGAGGAAATCTACTGACAAACAATTAAGTTGATGGTGTAGGGGTTTCAACAGTCTCAATAAAAGGTAGCATTTCGTAAATTATATGGTCGTTATAACGATCTAGTTTGCCAACACAACGTATCATTGGGTCAAATGCTGTCTGACGTGTTTCATACCGATTCTTGTCACACGTTCTTGTCACACTTATTTTTGACTACAAGTGACTCTGTTTACCTGACTAATATTTTATTTGGAAATACAATCTGTCGATAGGTCGAATGCCGTCTGACGTATTTCATGCCAATTGTTAGGCTGTTCTTAGCACACTGATTTTGACTACGGATAACTCCGTTTACCTGATCAAGATGAAGGTTTCACGGCGGGTGTGAAAGGTCGATAGAGGATGCTTACTCCTCTTAGGTACCTAATCCCACCCCTGGTGTATTCAGGGCTCCGTGTTTGCCCAAATATCGATTTTGTATTGCTTATAGGAGTTATGGGATTGATCACTGTTTGTTATCTTCAACTTTCATGTATAGTATATCGCAATAATATATCGCAGGGTAAATGAATATAACATGAAACAAAGTAGACTGTTTGTATCTATATCCTTAACTATTGACTGCATTTTTCCAACTCGTTATATTGTATATTTCCGCACTATTTGTGTTTGTATTGTCTATGAAAAAGGTATTACTTTTAAATACCAGAGCTGAATAAATAGCATATGTACATTTAAGTGAGTGTTCTTGTAGAATTCATATTGGGTATTTACATTTTATTTTCAGCATCATACTTCCTTAGTTTTGATATACAACTGCAAGTATAACTTATCAGGATGATTACCAGTCTTACAGAGGAGGATGTTCGCCTCTCCCCTTCAATAACTGGCATTAAATATGAAATTGTCTCTGAAGTACAATCCCCCTGAAATCAAGGTCTAGAGTGGGATTTTACCCCAGAATACTGACTTTAGAGTGAGCTTTTCGCCCGGAAAACTGCCTCTAGATAATTGTTACCTCTATTTAACTGCATCAAAAGTACGATTTCCCTATGGAAATTCCACTTCAGAGTAAGTTTTTTTTTGGGGGGGGGATTCTGTTGTATTCTTCCATGGCAATTGCAAATATGAGAAAATTGATACTCATCTCGCTTCCACTTTATATTTTGCTAATGCAACAATAAAGTTGATGACTGATAATTCGATTTCAAAATCATAAACGTTAATCAATATATGTTGTAAAACAAATTCCTAAATGACTGAAGAATACTTGTCATTAAGTATTATAAACCAATCGTCTGCATTCCGAGAGCAACATGGCGATGCACAAACAATTTTGTCTTGAACTGTGTATTCAACGCAGTTGATATAATCCGTTAACATCCAACTAAGTACTTGAAACATTGTTTTTCAAAATAGATTTAGAATACCTTTATCATCTCACATTTTTCGTAAGCAAGAAAAAAGGCATCAAGCTACACAGTTTCAGAAACTGCCGTGACGTCACAATGACTTAATTCGTAGTGATATAGAAAAACTGACATAATCAGAGAAGTACATCACATAATGATAAATGGACAAGGCATGATGCTGAATGCATATGATATAATGATTAGCGCACATGCCATAATGAGAAGAGCACATGACATGATGAGAAAATCACATCACATAATGATGTATACACATCACTCATCGGAAGGCAGTTAAGGCTTTCATAGAAAACGATCGGTTGTATATTTCTGAGCCCTAGTCGAATTCTTAAGTATACACGTATATAATGAAATTTACCCAAATGACAAGTTTTCTTTCTCATTGAAATCCCAGTCAATGTCTCTTTATATATACACTAAATTCCTACACATAATTCAAACATTTCAATGGTAAATTATCACAACGTCAACTTTTTGAGCTATGCAAGAATTGGTTTGAACGTAATTTATTGTAATATAATTATAAAGGGATCGGGCACAGGTTTTTAAACAATTAGACCGCTCTCTCTGTACGGAAGAATTGCCCACACATCTTTTAATGCACATGAATATATATGATTCGCGCTTTGAACAAGTGATTCTTCTTGAGCGGCAACTAATGATAGAGTACATATACCTGGCAAGTTTCTGCCAAGAGCAAAGCCAACGAAGACACAGCTGAGCAAGCATTAGGGCCTATAAAGTGCTAAACTTACAGGCAGCAGTTGATGATACATGGATCTGTTCTCTCAATATCATAAACAAATTCTAGATACAATGAAACATTATATCGTCCCTTACGATGGATGTACTGTGAAGGAAACATCGGCCCACACTGTCCAATCTCTCTGTTATGTAGTGCTGACCACATCCATGACGTGGATATATAACGCATAGCGAAATAAACATATTCTAGACCGTGCCGAGTTTCATTTCGATTTGCGAACTCAATGCAATAAATGGTGAACACGTTTTGTTTTAGTTTATAATACAATATACAGTTTGAATTTCTACAGTAATACATTAATAGAAAATGACTTTATAATGCATATATTCAGAAAATATATTTGATCTCAAGTTATGGCAGGTTCAACAAACATTTAATCGATTATGGGTTGTGAATCCACAGCTTTACGTGAACATCACCTAATAGCTTTCCCTCCACCCCTACAGATTACTTTTGGTTTGAAAGTTCCGAAAGAAATGTAAACTTTGATAGGTTTAATAAAATGCTATAGAAACACTATTTTGAAGCAACGACCTAATTACGCAAATATACGGAAAAACGTTGTTAGTTGAGATTTTCAATTCATCTTCACTTTATCACTGTCACCTAATTTTGCTTTCCTGTCTACTGATTGACAGATCAGGCAAGAAAACCGACTGCTGTCCTCTTACTTGTTGGAATTGATAATCAAGGGGGTGGAATGTGTGTTAGTTGATTGGTTGTATATTGTTTAACGTTCATTCTTTTCATTCTCATGGAGACGTCACCATTGCCGATGATGGGCTGTCAAATTTAGACGTATGCTTGACGCCTACGGCCTTTGAGCAGGGAGGGATCTTTATCGTGCCACACCTGCTGTATATGTGTAACGCTGGACCTTGGTTCATGCAGTCTCGTTAAACGGAATTCCCCATTTAGACGCCTCTTACGGCAAACAAGGGGTACTGATGACCTATTTTAACCCGTGTTTCCACTGGAAAGAGGAAGAAAATGATATGTTACCTTATATTAACTGATAACTGCTTTTGTTTTAAACAAATATTTTCAATAAAAGATGTCGATTTTAAAACTACCGATTTAAATCTAAAGCTAGGAAACCCTCCGTCTTCAATAAAGGAATTTATCTTGAATTTTCGATGATTTTTCATTCTGAGTGTTAGTTCCAGCCTACCCGTATAACAATGTGATGATGGACTGTGACTACTGAGATTCCCAATTACATTGCTGTTGCTGATAGAACCAAACGATTCCTTGCCACGCTGCGATTTAATGTATTATACAGTTCTACTGGTTGGTAGATAATTAACTTTATATTCTTTATAGGTTGACATGATCATAACTTATTGTAATATTTTAGTCAGCGCTTAAATGTTCAGGTATCCATTGATAAATTCCATCAGTGTAAATGGTTATCCAGAGAGTGACCTGCCAGTGATATGGAACTTGATAGAAAATGTCTCTCAGCAAGTCACTATTTATTATTTTCGAGTATAGAAATTGTAAGTGTAGTGCTGCTAAGTATAAATCTACAACAATTAACAGTTCTGCACGATTCATGGAGCGAAAACATGTCTCATATGATTGTAGTCGTAATACGCTCAATATTCAATGCATAGTTCCCCTGTAAAATACGTGATATGGAACCTGAAATGATACGGGGACAGAAAAAGTTTTTCACCAAGTCGCTATTGTATAGAGATTTAAAATGTAGTGTCTGTAATGAACAGTTCTGTACGATTAATGGAGAGAAATATGTTTAATAATTAATATGATTGTAGTCGTAATACTTTCATTATTCGTTGTATGGTTCCCATGTAAAGCATGTTACACTGTACATGTTCAGTCCCGTTAATTGATATCAAAGGCTACGCACAGGCATATATAATGTACATTCAAGCTTTAATATTTGATGGTCACACACTGATTCTGCGTGGATCGTTAGTTCATTATTCTTCTTTATATGTGATATGAAATTGGTTGTATGCACAGAATAGAACGCTTTATATTTCAAATTGTGAAACATGTCATTAAAGGAGTGCTTATGTAATCAGCGCGCGTAGTATTGTTGTGTATTGGGTGATATCTGCTGGGTTTGGCAAAGTCCATTTACAGTGATAAACTTTAACCGATTGGCATACGCCCACTTGCTAAAACAGGTAAGGAATTTAGAAACATACGATATAACACCGATAAAATACTATTTCATAACATTATATGATAGTAAATTAACAGACATTAAATTTCTGTTGCGTGATTAATCATCTAGTGAAAATAAACTAAAACAAGTTATGTAAATTGTACATATAATGGGAGTTTGAAAAGAAAGATACAACTGAATGGAATAAACAGTGATCGCTCTTTCTATCTAACAAAATGCAAAGTTTATTTCATACATTCACAAAAACTTTATGGCGCTTAAATACATTTTTAAAAATCATATTGCAATTATTTATGAATTTAAACACAATACTTTGTGAATATATGTACTACATTGCCTTTTTAAAACGCAAAGTATTACGTTTATTGCAAAATATTTACATTCACTTTTTAATTCTGTGATAAAATGCATAGTGAGTTTTGAAGGATATTTGCCTACCTCGTATAACTGCAAAGATCGAATCACTATAAATCTGTTAGGCGTATGAAAACTGTCGAACACGTCGTCTAGCATCTCGGACCACAGGAACTGATGATGTTGTAATAATAATAGTAGGTGGTATATACCATACCACTTATTAATAAAATTCTCATTACCCCTTATCAGGAAGTGGAATGGTATAGACCCTTACTATTGTAATTGTAATTAAAAGATTTATATAGCGCCCTATCAACATTAGTTCTCTAAAGCGCTTTACAAATGTGAAAGAAAACAAAATTACCACTTCCTGTCCTCGGTCGCACGTGTACAAAATGAAAACAAAGCTTTGTTACCAATCCCCGTCTCATACAGCATAAGTGCACCTCATTATATGCCTAGATAAGTTGATTTTACCTCTAATGTGGTTAACATACCAAACAAAAAAAAACAAAAACAAAAAAATTAAAGTGCGAGATTTTTCAACAATTCTTCTTCAGTAATTGTACTTTCAATTTCTTGAAATGCTAACATGGCCGACTGGCACCTATAATTACTATACCTACGCTGTTTACAGTTAGATAAATTTCAAGAGATATGAACTGTACATCTTTGTTAAGGAGTCGACTTTGGTGATATTTAATTGAAAATCAATTCACGAATTGGACAATCATTTTTTTTCAGCATTCCGCACTCTTTTCTTTTACGTTATGACATTACGTTTTGCTCATTAATGGCTGTTCCGTTTATCGCTACTTATCAAAAGAATTAGGCAGGGAAAATTTAAGATATAAATGAAAAATGACCACATTAAAAAGGTTTCAAAATGTAAATATAAGCAATGGGTTATTATTTTTTTCAAAGATGCAGTCTCATAACTGCAACGGTGTACACAAATAAATTGTCATAACGCGATAACGCGCTTTATTATATAGCTAATAAATAGTCTAATATAAAATCTGCGTAAAATTTAGAGAATGTTAGCGTTCAATATCCTGAGAATTTATTGAACGCTAACATGCATTGCGTAAATTGTATGCTCCCGAAACATTCCGAGTATGAGCGTTCAATATTGACGTTACCGTAACGACGTAAACAAGCCAAAATGGCAGACGACGGTCCTCCGAATCTGACAGAGCCGGTATTTGATATTTACTTAAGCAAAATGTTTCACTGTACATAAATTATGTCCCCATTTACAAAATCAGTTTGCTTCATTCATTAATGACGGGTTAAATATTGAACAGTTAAGAAATGCATGCTGTTATTGCACACTGCCAATATTGATGAATTCTCGTCTATTTTGGAGTAGTTTGAGTGAAAAGGGATATAATTTAACAACTAAATACTTTAGCTATATAATAAAAGGGTTATTGAACTTATATAGGTGAATATTGGCACTCGTTGGCTGTCAAAATGCACTCGCAAGCTCGTGCATTTTTACAGCCAACTCGTGCCAATATTCACCAATATAAGTTCAATAACCCTATTTTATTCACTGATTTTGACTGCGGATAAATCCGTTTAGCCGAACAGGATATAGGACTCACGGCGGGTGTGACCGGTCAACAGGGGATGATTACTCCTCCTAGGCACCTGATCCCACCTCTGGTGTGTCCAGGGGTCCGTGTTTGCCCAACTATCTATTTTGTATTGCTTGTAGGAGTTATGAGATTGATCACTGTTCGTTATCTTCACCTTGCATTAAGCAAATAGCCGCAATGCATTACCAATTTGAATAAAATGGCAATACGTTTTTAGGTGAGCGGATCCAATTTTTAATCGGGTTGTGGCCTTTGGTTGGTTGTTACTCACCTTTTCTTGGACAGGCAGCTATTTTGGAGTCATTTTCTTATTATCAATATTTTGTATATTAGTGCAATAGGGGGTCAGCTTGCATAATATGATGCCAAATTGATATGTCCCATATATATAATTATTTCCAGTATATTGTATATACAACTGTATATTTTTATTGCGTCATTTAGATAATGAATGACAAGTTTCAAATAAATTGCTGTTAGGTTTTGCCTGCCTCAAACAAACACAAAGCAAAGTCTCCTTGTTTGTAACATCGGGACATAAAATGTTTCATACCATACTTCAAATATCTAGATACACAGACATAATTTGTTCAAAATATTAAGCTATGATTATTTGATTCCATAAACCCCACTATATAGATTCCCTTTAAAACCCACAAGACCTTTAAGAATAGGCCTTTCCGAAGACGTGAGTTATCTCTCTTTGTATTCTTACATTTAGTGTGAATATGACAACTTCCGTGTAGTAACACAATCAGATTACACATATATTTTAAGAGTTATATTAGTATGGGTGCTGTTCAAAATCGAAAACAGTTGAAATTATTTGTACGAGAGAGTAAGAAAATGTTAATGGAAACAAAAAAGAATTTCTTGATCCAGTCGAGTGTGATTTTTCGGGGAGGAGGGGGTTCAAAAATTAAACTCGAAATCACGCAGACATTCATTTGTTTACATATGTCTCCAATAACGACTGACATAATTATTTTACATGAAATCAGAACTTCTGATTCTCAAGAGATGATCGCAACTCATCAATTGAAAGCTCGGGTTTTTTCGAGGATCGATACGTGCAAAGATCTTGCATAACATCCCCCTCCCTTTCCCAAAAAAATAAAATCAATTGAATTAGGAAATCAACGCTCTCATTGTTTTATCAGGGCTAAAATTACTCCACCATTACCAATAAACAAGACTGAAATGTTTGGGTAACTTTCTCCAAAATACCTGGACGTGTTCATTCTGTGTGCAAATCATTTGTACACTGCAGCATAAAGCTGGGATTGTTAATAACAAATGATATGTTTAAAATGCAGTAAAATAGGTAGTTTTAAAAAAAAATCATTAATTTTGTTCAATATTGCTCCATTAATATATTTTTCATAGACCTGTGTGATCCCGGGGGGGGGGGGGGCATATTCTCAAATGTACTCTCTGGGGGATAGGTAATTTTAACCCCCAATAGAATGTTTTTGACGTCTCTGTATATTCCCTCTTTTATTCGTTTTAGCCCCCTTGAAATGTATTTGATTATATACATGTATAGGCAAGTATCGTGTCATACCAGAAATTGCAATAGCTAACAGGACCCCCTTTTGCCACAAATTTACAAAATAATTTGAGTAAAACTCCAAATATTTTACCCAAAATGGCTGTATTTACAGGTACATACTCTTGCCGACTATAAATTCAGCGGGTTCAATTATAGTTATTTTATTTTCAAAATATTGCATGTGTAAATGTCAGTTTAAAAATGGTTTGTGACGATGAATTTCTTTATGGTTATACTTGTATTTGAAACTGTATAAAAGTGGACAGACAGCTGGAAATCTGTCAGTGGCCTCTCATAAGTACAGGTTGGGTTAAATTTTACTCGCCAATCGAAGGAGATGGACATTTTCAGAATCCAGAGGTGTCAGTCCGACATACCTAGGCGTACATTGTGGCAGAACTTTTATCGCTGAATGTACTATAATTGAACAAGCAACCTCTGATATCTTATTATAAATCTGACTGCATTAAAACACGGGCTAAAGACCCTGAGGAGATTTATGCAATATATGATACATGTACATATGTATATACTAATTTCAGTCATAAAACACGTGAAGTCTTGGAAAGAGGGGGGGGGGGTAGTTAGAATAATCTAACTGCGTCTCGGGACAGGCCCGCCGTAGGGAATTGCATACTTTAACGATAAAACATTCTATCGGAGAGGGGGGTGTCCTCCTCTACTTACAACATTAATTTTCTATTATTTCTACATGCAAAGTTGGTTATTTTCACGTGTATGAAGTAAACCTATGCATTGTGATTTTTTTTTTTATTAACGTTAACATATTCGTTGGCTTGATTGCTGTAAAATTATACAACAATATCTTTGCGGCCTTCTGCACTGTTGATAATGCCGCTTCTCGAATATACTACCCGGAAGTTTTAAACTACTGTTACGCATGCGCACTATGTTCCGGATCAAGGAAAGATAACTCATGTTTTCGGATTGGCCTATAAGAATTGGTATCAAATACGTTGAGTATCTCTTCCAAAGTCTCAGTCATGTGAATTTAGTCTGCTTGACTTCCATCATTTTTTGACAATGGAAATTAACCTTTGCTTCACATCATTAAAAATAAATCTGACTTCAATGTGTCCAATGTAAATACCCTTTTGTTAAAAATAAATGTCTAAAAATAGAGACACCTCATGGAGTGTTTTCTGAAAATTATTGATATAAAAAATTAATCATCTCGTTGAGACGGAGGTATTCAGGTAAGATAATAAAAATATACTCCCAAGGTATTGTGATCTTGTGAGATTTTGTTTTTCATTTGAATACAATTATTGTCAACTGTCTTTCCTAAAATATTGTCAATAGGACTGATAATTTATAACCGCCTTAATTTTCACCAGACAGGCGTTTGTTGTATTTATAACCTTAATAACAAGGTCAAATGAACTTTGATGAGGCGGGGTTTTCCAGTTTTTAGAGTAACAGCACAAAATAGCAATGACGAGAACATATTCTTTTGAATATCGGAGACGAAATCCTGAAATGTTTCCTGAAGTATGTAGCATATGCATACCACAACGTCGATTTCGGGCACCAGCACATAAAACTCAGCATGACAACATGAAACATGGATCAATTCAACAGATGTTCTACGATTATTCAATGCACCTTACACAAAGTAGTGTGTCATACCCACCACCCAGTTCTTCCCTCAACACGGTAACAGCAAGCGATTTAGACACATTTGTGAGGAAAGAAATCGAACCGGATACAGAATACAACGCCAGTTGTAAAGCAGTAGTTCATCGTCTTTGCCAATTCATGAAAAACAACTTTCCCGATGAATTGAGACCATCAGAAATTATCAAGGTAAGCTCATGTACATAGATTAGAATAAGCATATTATTTATATTATTTCAGACATGAAAATAAAAAGATATTAATTACAGAGTGGGTCACTTGGAAAGGGCACGGCGGTAAAAGGAAAGTCAGATGCGGACCTGGTTGTATTTTTGCAGCATTTTGACTCCATATCTGACCTGTGCGACTCTCTAAAAAGTATTCTTGACAGGATGATGCGGTACCTCGGCACTCACGGTGGTTGTACTGTGGAGAAAACTACTCCCCACGCTGTCCAAGTGTCGCTGTCATGTCACGCCGGTCATACTCATCACGTTGACATTCTACCAAGTGTTAATGTTCTAGGAACAAGTATGTATGTAATAGAACCAACACTATGTTCATTATACAGTAATTAAAGAACCAGTACTGCATAATCAGAATAACAGTGAGTTCCTCTCGATATTTGCTCTTATGACTATTTATAATGATAACCATCTTTAGCTCACCTGAGCAAAACAGCTTGTATATATATTCTTTATGGCAAGACCTTGTTTTGTGAAGTTTGACCTCTTGACCTTGACCTGGCGTTGGACTTACTTTTAAAAATCTGACCTATTCAATATCTCCTGAAGTATTTAAGAAAGATCTTCAATGTTTTGTACATAAATTTCTTATATAATACCTTTTATTTCATACTATAACCTTTGACCTTAAAATTTTACCTATTTTAAGAAAGATCAATCAATTAGATATTTTCAGAAGTATTCAAGGTATGACTTTCATATTTCGTATATATATAGATATTTAACCTTGTTATACATGTGGTCGTGACCTTATTTCTTTAAAAGCCTGCCATAATCGATATCTCCTAAATTATTTTAGGAAAAGTTTATATATCTATATAAAGATTTTTATGAGAAGACCTTTATTTACTTCAGTGTTTAACCCAGTGACCTTGATCTGAAGTTTAACCTACTTTTAATAAAAGCCTGACCTATTCAATATCTCCTCAATAATTTAAGATATACCTTTTATATATTGTATATATATTTCCTATGGCAAGGTCTCTTGTGTCATCTCATGATCTATGACCTTGGTCTTATCCAGAACAGCAAGACCATGTTAATTATATTGGCTTTGAAGCATTTCTGTGTTACATGAATTAATTTTAAGTGATGTTATCATCCTTTTGAGCTAGGTCGGGACCATAATATAGGCACAAAAGTTTTTATGGTAATAAAGATTGATGAAAAATCTTTTTAAAATAACAACAGCTGAACAATGGCTCGGGTGAGCAATATGTCCCATGCACCTCTTGCTAGATTCATTGATTGATTGTATATTGTTTTACGTCGCGCTTGATAATATTTCACTCATATGGAGACGTCACCATTGCCGGTGAAGGGATGCAAAATTTAGGCTTATGATCGGCATTTATGGTCTTTGAGCAGGGAGGGATCTTTCTCGTACCACATCTGCTGTGACACGGGGCCTCTGATTTCCCGGTCTCATCCGAAATACCGTCCCATTTAGTCGCCTCTTATGACAAACACGGATTACTGAGGACACATTCTAACCCAGATACCCAAGGAAAAAATCAGAAATCAGTTTCAAGATTAACATTCATTTTTACAGAAACCAAAAGAGAAATTTACAAGATGATGAGCGACCAGTCATCATCTTTACATAAATTTTATTCCGCGGCACTAGCCCCGCTACAGATTTCGTTTGTTTCCGGTGTTCCGACGAAAGTGAAAACTTTGATACGCTTAATCAAATACTGGAGGAAAACCTGCTTTGAAGTAATGTCACACTAGAAAATCTGTAATATATAAATACTACATTTGATATAAAGTTAGTCATTTACGTTTTATGAATGTTTCATCGCATTTTGTATTGATAGGAAAGCACCGGGAAGAAACGACTGCCGTCCTCTTATCTTCTGGAATTGATAACAATTGGGGAATGGGAAGACGCTGAAAGACCAGTCAATTTTGACCTGAGGAAAGGGTTTTACCATGTACTGTTGGCCATTGCAAATTGCAAGAAATTGAAACGTGCATGGAATACTAATTACAATTCCGACAAATACATCAGGTGATTGTTTTGTAGAATAATATGAGAAGTTATAATTAAGTTAAATCACATTTCTTCGAACAGCATTCAGGAAAAAGTAATTCACATTTGAATAACGTGGCGAATTTGAAGAATTTGTATGAATGAAAATCTAGAATGGTGGTTTGAACTCTATGCAAATTCCTTGGGTTTTCAGTGATGACTCCTGCTATGTGATGGATCCAGCCAACCCCTACAACAATGTAATGGACAACTGTGACTGCTTGGACCTCGTAGAGAGCAACGCTAGACAATTCCTCCCCAAACCATTGTTTAGTGGATTATCCACCTCTATTGGATGGATCTAAATATATAATACATGTAACTACTCTCATTTGGTTTCTTGCAACTTGAAAGCATTTTTATTCATTTCAGATCCCTACAAAGTTACATTTTGTGAAATTACATTGATAATACTTTGACTTTGGAATACAATCCAAGAGTGTTATACATTTTTAGACTGGACAGTATAGTTACATGTATGCTATTTACTTGAATTATAGATACAATGTAAAGATAATGCAAGTATTTATACTATGTTTGATATTGACGTGAGTGTGACATTCTATAGCTTTCGAGTATATTTTCTGTATCCTTCAGTGCCTGGGTCTACAATAAAACAAAATAAAACTTTACGTACTGGACGGTAGTTAATACAAATTCTACGAGAATAGAGCTTCTACATTACTACCGCTCAGTAAATTCCAAAGTTTAAGTTATAATCATTTATGACGCATATTATTCAAGGAAGGTGTATGCACTCATTGCAATATACTTGTATTCACTTTCTGTTTTCATGAGGTTTTATTGGCAAATATAAACGTGATCAGTTAAACGTGGGCATCATTCCAGTAGCTATATAAGATACATACATTTATATCAAGATGCATAAAGATAAGATTGATTTAATAAAGGTGTATGTAAACTTTTTTGTCATCTTATGATTGATTGTCTATTATGAAACAAGTTTTAAATCATACATATTGCAATGCGATTTTGAAATAAAAGCTGTGGTAAACAGAAATTAGATTGAGAAGATGAATGTATGATGAAATTTCAAAACATTTATACAATTCCTGTCTGTAATTAAGCTTGTGCTTATCATTGAAAAGCAAATTTTAACTTCCATAAAGATGGCCATGAGATGAGATCTAGTACTACTAGTAGTCATATTATGTAATGTGAAATATTTCCCCCGTTCCTACATGTAGATACTATCACGTTGGAATTGTATTGTTGTTGGTTCTCTTCACTTCATGAGTATGTCAGCAAGAAGCGTCGCAATTCATATCCTCATGTATTTACAAAACTAAAAGTTATTTCATTAGTATATTAACAATCACATGACAGAGGGTTTAATGAGCAACCGTGATAGTTTACATTCAAAGCTTTCAAATTGCACCTATATGAAAAGATCACTCTATTATTATACCTCAGTATGAGAATTCAATGCAACGCATAATCTGATTGGTATAGACGGTCACATGCCAGGGATAACAAAACTTCATATCTCCCTCTCAAAACATCATATCTCCCTATCATATTTACCGCTTGGGCAGCCTCGTGCATTTTCCATAAATTTAACGTCAAAGACGACGAAATGTATTGTGACGTCACAATAAGTCCGAGTCATTCTACTTCCATAATTCGTAAGGCACAAAATATGCGGGTCTCTGATACACAGTTAAATCGCCTGGTTTTGGTTGATACAAAAACAAGCAAGTAAATCAGCATTCAAGGAGAATGGTAAAACAAAAACTAGTTATCATATCACTCTATTTCGCAGTTTGTACCTTCTAATTCGTTGAGGCGCGGTGTTACCGTTAGGGCAATCTCAGCTACATACATGTACAATGTATAGATGAGCGGACTCCAATCTCAAAGGCAATTTTGTGGTCTTGCTTTGTTTCGGTATAATAAACAATTTATTGCATGAATGTTCGGGAGATATGAAGATTTATTCACCCAAGAAAATTGGGTGAATAAATCTTCATATCTCCCTCACTAACATGCAATAAATGTATAAACATGGATTTGAAAAAAAGAAAGTGCAATGATAATTGATAAAAGTCATTTTAGTGAAAATAATTCATTTGAATAGATGTACAATATATTGCATAAAAGATGCATGTTCAAGATGTTCTTATGACCTGTTAAGGGCCCTGAATGGCATGTTGACATGCTAAAGGTTGTTTTAAATCTATTAGTTCAGAACAAAATGTGAAATTGAACAAATTGTACAAAATATCTCGATCATTTTTGTTTTGTCCTTGTTGACAGCATATAGTGATAGCTCAACAGTGAAACATTTTATGATATGTATTAATAGGATATCACATAAACGCAAGAGAGAATCTTAAAACACAAATACTGCGTCTCAGGGAAGTCACGCACAACATCAAGATCATTACTACAATATAGGTTTTCTGCTATTAAAAGAAGATCTGACAAGAAACAGTAAAGAAACAAAGAAGTATTCAATTGAAAACTTGTCGATAGTTCTTTATAATAAGTACATGTAGTAGTGACTACATACCTGTGGTTCCCAATCATTACACAACCATGACTTGAAATATATCGCAGGGTAAATGAATATGACATGAAACAAGCTAGATTGTGTGTATATCCTTAACTATTGACTGTATGCTTCCAACTTCTTATATTGCATATTTCCATAATATTTCATGTTTTGTTTGTATTACATGATGTATGTATGAAGTAGGTATTACTTTTAGATACCAGAGCTGAATAAAATACATGTATCATATACACCTGTGAGTTCTTGTTGAATTGATTTTGGGTACTTGCATTTTATTTTCAGCATCGTACTCTTTATTTTTACAACTCCAGAAATAATTGCAACGAGGTGATTACCAGTCTTACAGAGTAGGATTTTCGACTTACCCCCTCTCAATAACTGGCATTAGATAAACCCCCCAGTAAAACTGTCTCTAAAGTACAACACTCGAAAACAGGGTCTAGAGTGGGACCCCTCCCAGAATACTGTCTCCAGAGTGAGATTTTCACCCGGAAAACTGCCTCTAGAGTAATGTTACTGCTGTTTAACGGCCTATAGAGTAGTGTTACTGCTGTTTACATGACATAATGAGAGAACCACACCACATAATGATATATACACATCATTAAATTACAAAGGAACATCAGAAGGGAGTTAGTGCTTTTCATAGAAAACGACCGGCTGTATATTTCATTCTCAGTATGTACTTCTAGAATGAAATTTACCCTATGACTAGTTCTCTTTCTCATCTACATCCCACTCTGTGTCTCTCTATATATGCTAAATTCCCACATATATTACAGCTTAAATACACATATTACGTTCAGTATTCATTGTATGGTTTCCCCTGTAAAGCACGTTACACTGTACATGTTCAGTCCTTTTAATTGATATCAAAGGCAACTGTATTTCAAGCTTTGATATTTGATGGTCACGCATTGATTCTACATCGAACTTGATTTTATAATAATTATTTTGTATATGATAAGAAATTGGTTGCACAAAATAGAACACTTTATATTCTGAATTGTGGAACATGTCATTAAAGTGATTATATAGTTTTAAAATGCAGGTAGTATTGTTGTGTATAGGGCGATATTTGATGTTTTCCGTATGGTTCATAGACAGGAATAACTTTAACGTTTTGTATAGATTGGCATGCTTCAAGTTGCTAAAACAGATAAAGGACTTTAAAAATACGTACAATGTATAGCATTGATAAAAGATTACATCATGCCATTATTAAATGATTGTAGATTAGAATACATTAAGCTATCTACAATAGAATGTGGATTCGTGTAACAGACATGCATTCAATTATAGTGAAAATGAACTAAAACAAGTTATCTAAATGGTATATATTTTGCTATGGGACAATGAAAGGAAATATATAAACAGTGATCTATCTATCTATCTATCTATCTATCTATCCACCCAATCATCCATCCACCCAGCTGACATTTTGTATTTTTCGCAACTGAATTTGGCGCGAAAATGCAAAATTTATTGCATATGTTCACAAAACTTCATTACGTTTAAATACATTTTAGCTATACTGCAATCACCTATGCGTTTAACAGTTTAAACACAAAACATTGCGAATATATGTACTATATAGGCGGATCTAGGAATTTGTGAAATGGTGGGAGGTCTAGCACTTGATCTATTAGGTACTTTTCACAACTTCCACATCTACAATATATTACATAACATCTTAATAAGAAGATCGTGAGACAGTTTTATACATGACAATACGTAGTTTATTTACTATTCATTTCCCCAAGTTTTAGTTTTTAAAAAAAATTATATTTTATCATAAAAAGTTATATTAACTTTCTCTTCATGAAAATATGAGATAAAAGTAACCATTTACCACACATATTTTAAGAGAATTGGATTTTTGTCTCAATTTAAGGTGGGTCCTTAGTCCTGGATGTTTGGGGTTTAGGTAGCATTTTTTTGTTTAGAATCAATAGATTAACATTCAGAGTAATGAGAAAAGGCAAATTAGTTAAGGATTTCCATATTTATTTTCATTACAGACACTACTGAAGTAATGTACCCCTATGTAGATTTTTATGAAATTCATTGGAAACAGTTATCTGTTGTTATTTTAAAATAAAAACAAAACAAAAAAATTTAAATTGCATTTATTTATCAGGAAACATGTCAATAACTAAAACACATGTCATTTTCAATATGTTCATCAAGTTTTAGTATAATAAGTGCAAAATTATTGAATTAGCCTTATTCTCCAAAATGTTAAAAAACAAACAAATATGGACACAATTTCCTTATAGCATGGTTTACATATCATTTTTTCTGCTTATATTAGTAGATGTACATCTGTTATAGTTATTTATGAAAAAAAAATCCATATCTGTCCGTAATAATTTCAAATCTATAGCTTCCAGAGTATGTATACCCCCATAAAAAACCTAAGTCTGGCACCATACAACTGAGCTATTCAAAACCACTCATGGATTAAAATTTTATGTAATTTCATGAAAAGAAACAAATAATAATTCCTTATCACCTTGGCAAAATCTTTGTGAAAAATATAGGAAATCTATTGCATAATGGACTTGATAAATGATTTAATGAAAACAGAGTTATTGTCCTTGGATTCAATATTTTGAAACACATCATTGACTATTCAAATATAACTAAGACTTTAGAAATACTTTATGGCTAACAAGATTTTTTACAATAACTATTGAAAAAGACTCCAACAAAATTTATGTTCCAGTCATTAAATTATTGACTTTGCAAAATCTTATGACGTCACAGGAGTTGTGGAACTACGTTAACAAGAGCAGATCAAAAGGTGAAGATAACGAACAATGATCAATCTCGTAACTCCTATAAGGTATATATAATTAAGTGTTGGGTAAACATGGACCCCTGGCCATACAAATGTACCAAAGGTGGGATCAGGTGCCTAAGAGGAGGAAACATCCCTTGTTGACCGGTATAACCTACCGTGAGCCCTATATCTTGTAGGGCTGGGACGATTCAGGGTTTGCTAGATTCGGTTCGGTTTCGATTCAGAACAGCACGATTCGATTTTTTGTCGATTCGGTTCATGTTAGGTCCAATTTATCTGTTGAAAGCACAAAAAATAACAATTTTAATGAGTAGCATATTTGATTTGATTTCATTCAAGTTTTGTATAACTATATGTCGTAATTTGTAAACAGCACATCTATATATGACTGCATATTACAACTTTGATAGAAAAAAGAAATCATGAAGTCTAATAAAATTTGTTATATTAATGTGAAACATAATTTTTGGATTATGTAACAAATCTATAGATAGACAATCTAAAATGTATATGATATTGTTCTCATTTATGTGTCAAAATCAATAATTTTATTAATTCAGAGTTTTTGAAAATCTCTCCTTCGTTCCTTATATTAACTGTCAACACATTCAATCTGTGTATCATCTACGATGTTGATTTCATTCCAGATAGAAATGTTATATGACATGTATAGATAAACTTCAGTGATTTACCGACCATAATCTGAGTGGTGAAAATGCTAAATCTCAGTACAGTAGTGATTTAAATCTCTCTTGCATAAAAATTCACATCTTCTGCACATCACTCGGACGCCATATTTGTTGTTTTGGTGTGCATGTAAAATTTAAACCGAATTGAACCAAAATCCGGAATATCAAACCAGTGCATCGAATCGAATAGTCTGAATCGCGGTACATCGAAATTTTCGGTGCACCGTACAGTAAACAGGAGTAACCCGTAGTCAAAATCAGTGCATAAAGAACGACCTAACAATCGACCTTGCATGAAACACGTCAAACAATCTCAGTGCAGAAAAAAATGCTTTCTAATAATAACTTGAATTTCATCATCATTCAACGGTGTTCATTATGTCGAGAGTAAACACACTTGTGTTAGATTTAAATGTCTGAAAATAAGCCCACATCACCGAGTGTTTTCTGAAAATTATTGATCAATATCAAAAGCTAATCATCTCATTGGGACAGAAATATTCAGGAAGGATAATTTGTCATAAGTATTCCTACTCCAAAGGTATTGTGATTAAGTTAAATCAAATGTCTTGGACGTGCATCTGGTGCATCAAAATTGGTACCGTATAAGTTTTACATTGAGCAAAAGTGATGCACATTTGAATAAGATGGTAGATTTGAAAGATGTGTATGAATGAAAGTCTAGAATGTGGTTTGAATTAAATGCAGATTGCTTGGATTTTCAGTGGTTACTCCTACTATGTGATGGATCCAGCCAACCCCTTCAACAATGTAATGGACGCCTGTAACTGCTGGGATCTTGTAGAGAACAAAATTAGAGAGTTCCTCCACATGCCACTGTTTAGTGAATTATCCAAATCTAGTGGTTGGACCTAAATATGATACATGCAACTAATGTAATTTGGTTTCTTGCAACTTGAAAAGAAATTAGGATTAACATTGTATTCATTCGAGGACCTTTAGAAATTCTCGTATTATCAATTCATAGTTCATAGGGATAATAACTTGACTTGATTGTCATAGAATTGTATTATACCACTGAGATGTTGATTAAGGTTTCAATAAACTTGAAGGGGCCTCCGTGGCCGAGTGGTTAGAGCATTGCACTCAAAATCACACGGCCTCTCACCTCTGTCGGCGCGGGTTCGAATGCCGCTCGCGCCGGTGAGTGAGAAAGTTTTCCAGTTTACTTTCGGAAGGTCGGTGGTCTCTTCCCAGGTACATTGTATCTGAGTTCTCTCTTCCACCAATAAAAACTGGGCGCCACCATATAACTGGAAAATTGTTGAATGTGGCGGAAAACTTCAAAACAATCAATCAATCAATCAATAAACTTGACTAAACTTGGTAAGATAATCCAAGAGTGTGTTACACATTTAGACTTGGCACTACCGTCATGCTATTTAATTGAATAGATAACTACATGAGAATGGGACAATAATGGAAATTCTAGTCATTTTTGTCTACAGATGGGATTTTATGAGGAATTAAGACCCATCGAAAACTATAAGATATTGAAACATACATGGGAGATAAATTGCCTACCATATGTTTATTTTTCTTCTTTTATAGAAATAGTTTTAATATAATAGTACAGTGGTTATGGAAACATTGAAAGGGGCAAGATCTCTACACTATTATATCATTATAGGGAGTTAGTGATGATGGGTTATTACAATATTGTAGGGAGTTAGTGATAATGGGATGCTACACTATTGTAGGGAGTTAGTGATGATAGGATATTACATCAGTATAGGGAGTTAGTGATGATGGGATATATTACAATAGTATAGGGAGTTAGTGATGATGGGATATTACAATATTTTAGGGAGTTAGTGATGATGGGATATTACAATATAAGGAGTTAGTGATGATGGGATATTACAATATTATACGAAGTTAGTGATGATGGGATATTATATCATTATAGGGAGTTAATGATGATAGGATATTACAATATTATAGGGAGTTAGTGATGATGGGATATATTACAATATTGTAGGGATTTAGTGATGATGGGATATTACAATATTATAGGGAGTTAGTGATGATGGGATATTACAATATTATAGGGCGTTAGTGATGATGGGATATTACAATATTTTAAGAAGTTAGTGATGATGGGATATTACAATATTATACGGAGTTAGTGATGATGGGATATTATATCATTATAGGGAGTTAGTGATGATAGGATATTACAATAGTATAGGGAGTTAGTGATGATAGGATATTACAATATTGTAGGGAGTTAGTGATGATGGGATATTACAATATTATAGGGAGTTAGTAATGATGGGATATTACAATATTATAGGGAGTTAGTGATGATGAGATATTACAATATTGTAGGGAGTTAGTGATGATGGGATATTACAATATCATAGGGAGTTAGCGATGATGAGATATTACAATATTGTAGGGAGTTAGTGATGATGGGATATTACAATATTGTAGGGAGTTAGTGATGATGGGATATTGCAATATTGTAGGGAGTTAGTGATGATGGGGTTTTGCAATACTGAAGGGAATTAATGATGATGAATTTTACTATGTTTGACGTTGTAACATTGGAGCACACTGTAATGTATAGTACTGATTTGATAGCTGCGGGGTATATTCACTGGTCATTCAGCGTTTGCAATAGCAAAGAATTTCTATGTATAACGAACTGGCTTCACAAAATAGAACCTTTACTGAATGGTAGATAATAGAAACTTAGTTGTCATGTCGTTAATTATGCATTTCTACCGCTTTTTAAATTCTAAACTTTAAGATTTTATTGAAGGAATTAAGTTTTTACAGGCTGCGTGCTGTACATAATGCGATTGATGCTCTTTCTGTTTTCGCACGGTTTGACAAACGTGTTAAGTTAAAAACTGGCATCATTCCAGGACCTATAGAGATACATTGTATAACAAGATCCATTAAGCTATTACTTTTAAAAAATGTTGATCTAATAAAGGTATCTGGAGAGAGAGAGAGAGAGAGAGAGAGAGAGAGAGAGAGAGAGAGAGAGAATGTACTAGGTGTCTACATCATCTTACGGTTACCCCATTTTTCTTAATCCTGGATGGAAAATGTGCATCAATGTTTATATAAAATTTTAGTAGCAATCTTCACAACACATGGATATTTCATAAGATTGGTTAAAGTTAGGAGTGTCATTAGGCTGGTCAAATTCCCATTGCAAGGAAATAGTCGACATTAGGAACAACAACAAAACTGCGGGAGGGGCGACCCCCTCCCTGATACTACGTGCCTGAATAATTATATATACATCCTGCACAACTGCCTTTGTTAAATATCACATTTGTGATATAAAGAAAAATTGGCCACAACAATGGTCGAACTTTCAAATCGATAACAGGTGCTTGACGTTTTAAAGAAACCGCATCTCGCTTGAAGAAACAAATTATGATTTCCTTTTAGTTTATTCTTAATTTTAAAACGTTTAAGAACCTTTGGAATCAATACTAATGCAATAATGTTTTATTTCAACATGCATCATATACATACGTTAAAATTGATGTACGACTACTGCTTAAAAAATACCTGCCCAAACACATCAATAGTATTAGTATTAAGTTTTAAGCATTGCATTTGATATATTTATACATTTGTATTGAATATTTAATAAAGTATAAATTTAGCGACAAAAGTAATAGACATCCCAACTATCTAGCTCTAGATATTGAAATGTAGTGGTAAAACTTATCACTACCCATTATTGCCGAAAATGAACCAATTTTGTCCGATTTTTTTAAAACAAAGACAATAAATACACATTCCTGCAAATGTCTCTGATTTGATTTTTTTCATTTTTTTTTTTTTTTTTTTTTTTTTTTTTTTTTTTTTAGATATTTTCATTTTGAAAAGACAGGTCATCTAAACATATTCTCGTGGCCTTTAAAACGAAAGTAGAGTAATTCTCATTTATCATGCGGTGGAATTTTGATCTGCCTGCGTGGCTCGTCTGTATTTATTTGTATGGCAAATAAGTAAAGCATTGATTGTTTGACAGGACACGAAGTAACAGATTGCTTCAGAACTATAACATGCAGACTATTTACTTTGCGTATCGAAAACAGTCGATTTCCGCATTCATTCGGTTTTTAAAAAAAAAATCATATTGTTTGCAGCCAATAACCGATACCATATTGATACCGAAAAAGGTTAATAACGGATAATTGCATGTGCAAAATATAAATCTGGTTGTTTCATGTAAAAGCGTTTGTTTTTGCTAAAGTTTATTCATGTTTGATTTTAAATCAACAGATTTCGATAAAGAACTTATTTTTAGCGTATATCCATGACGTCATAATAAAACATTACGCCATTTTGATGTAAGTGGGATAAGGATTACGTCCTAGTTGTGTAAACAAAATCAGAAATTAAGCATAGTGTAATAGTTGAAAAAATGAAAAAAAATCTCGGCGGTATATAGCCAATAACGTCCCTTGTTCTATCCTATATTATATACATTACCATTGCATCCATATGAAAATGCAGTACCCAGAGTCCTGATCCATTAATTTTTTGTTGTCTACGAAAAGAGGTATTTGAGGTTGGATTATTTGTATGATGGTAAATGTTTTCATGAAATCTTGACTCCCAAAACTTTAAATCACAGAATTTTCCACAAATCAATAGCATTAAAACCTATGACTTTTCAACACTATACACGACCATTCCTCACGATAAATTAAATAGACTTTTTGACATCATAGACAGCTAAAAGCAGTACAAAATAGATAGTTGGGCAAACACGGACCCCTGGAAACACCAAAGGTGGGATCAGGTGCCTAGGAGGAGTAAGCATCCCCTGTTGACCAGTCACACCCGCCGTGAGCCCTATATCCTGATAAGGTAAACGGAGTTATCTGCAGTCAAAATCAGTGTACCAAGAACGGCTTAACAATCGGTATGAAACACGTCAGACAGCATTTGATCCAATGCGAGGTTGTATTGACGAACTAGATCGTTATAACGACCATAGAATTTTCGAAATGCTGACTTCAATCGCGACTGTTGAAATCCCTGTACCATGAACTTGTTTGTCAGTAGCTTACCTCGATTTAAAAACTGACTATATCCAGAACAAGCTCTTGTATATCGAATCAGTTGAGATATATAAACACCATATGCAGGTGATAATGGGATATTGCTACACAAATATGGGAAGCTGACGATGGAGAAGCTGAAATCACCCCGTTTGTCATACAGTTGAGTTGTCAGTTTGCCGTTAATGTCTACTTTCAATAAAATATCTAACTATGAAGCAGAAGTGGACGACTCTGTGGTGTCCTTTATTTCGAGCTCACAGGGATATGTCAAATCGACATATGAATGAAAGCTATCATTGTTAATAGACAAAACGTAATCGACATATCTAAAAGTCGAATTGAAGGTCACAGCGATTGTTTCTTCTCACGTAGAAGTTTTTGAATAAATTCTGCTTCATATGAATATAAAAACAGGTCAGCTAACAAAGGAACACAATTCGTGCCCATGGGAATTCCAACAGACTGTTGGAAGACCTGATCACTAAAGACCACGAAGATATTGTCAATGAGGAACTCTAGCATATTTTTTATTTCAACTTCAGAGTACTTGTGCGTGGAATCAGAGTGGTGTTTAACAAAGTAAGTTTTTGAATGACTGATCACTAGATATGAATATTTCCGTTTTCCGTTTTTGTTGAAGAAGCAACTGTTTATGATGTCAAAAAGTCTAGTCTTTATTTTATCGTGAGGAATGGTCGTGTATAGTGTTGAAAAGTCATAGGTTTTAATGCTATTGATTTGGGGAAAATTCTGTGATTTCAAGTTTACTAAAAGTTCTTTAGAATTTTTTAGAATCCACATTTGATTAACACCACTGGCATATGTAGTCGCACAGTAAGTTTGAAGTTTCTCCTTCACAGCTGTTAACATTTTCGTGAGGAGCAAAGATAGGGGCTTGGTAGAGCACTTACTGGATCCAGCAATGTATCTTTGTTTGTAAGGGTTTTTATATATAATAAGACCTTTATTTAACCAGGATTACATATTTAGCGATAACGCTAGTTTTCAATATGATCCTGCATATAACATACATACATGCAGATATTAGTAAAATAAACACAGATTAAAAGAAGTAGAATACATATAAACTTAAGAAATAATTATGAATGTAAGATAAATAGAATACAAAATGAAGCTTAAAAAGTATGATGATAATCTCTAAGATAATTTCTCTTAAAACACGCAACACTCGTTGAGTTTCTTATGTTTTGACTCAAGGCATTCCACACTGTGCTCCCTGAAATGCTGAAAGATCTTCTATAATATTCTGTTTTTGCCCTAGGTATATACAAAATATTTGAATAAGAATTTCTAGTTTGCCTCTGACTGACTTCTGATACATATTTAAAAACATTTAAATAATTTGGCATTAAACCATGTAAAACTTTATACACTAAAATGACTTTTCTATAGACAAAGTAATCTGATAGAGGCAACCAGTTAAGTTCTGTAAACATGACATTAGATGGTGTTTCAAAATTTCTGATGTTAAAAATTACCCTTGCAGCTCGTTTTTGCAATATAAAATGCTTATTCACATTTTCAGCATTTCTTGGATTGCTCCATATAGTACAACAATATGTAAAATGTGGAAAAACCATAGTATTAAAAATCTTCAGCAGCGCATCGTTTGACATAAAATATCTTATTCTTCTTAAAATGCCAATTCTCTTGGAAATCTTGTTCATAAGTGATTATATATGACTTTTCCAGGACAAAGTTTCATCAATAAAAATACCAAGTAATTTTGACTCCTGAACACATTCTATGACATGGTTATTTATCACTAAATTTAATTTTCGATACTTTGATAATTTTTGTGCCGATCCAATAAGCATACATTGAGTTTTAGACAGATTTAAGCTTAATTTATTTTCCTTAATCCACATTATACTGCGCTGAAGATCTTCATACATCTTTGACTCAATATTTTCCACTGACTTATCTGTTACATCTTGTGAAGTATCATCTGCATACATATTTACATGAGAATGATTCAGTGCTTGTGGATAGTCATTAATATACAGGATAAAAAACAATGGGCCTAAAATAGAGCCTTGCGGAACTCCAATAGTTACATTTCTTTCCTCCGATAAATTGCCTTTCCAAATAACTCTCTGTGTACGATTTGTTAGATATGATTTAAACCATTCAAAAGTATCATTGCATATGCCAAATGACTTGAGTTTGTGTAATAAAACCTTGTGATTTATAGTGTCAAATGCTTTCCGTAAGTCTATAAAAATTACACCAGTAAGTTTACCTTCATCAATATTTTTAAGCCATCTATCTACTAGAGAAATAAGAGTACTTTCACATGAGTGTTTTGGCCTAAAACCAGACTGACAATCTGTAATTAGAGAATGTACTGACAAATACTCATAAAATGAATTAAAAACATGCCTTTCTAAAATTTTGCTCACACAGGGTAAAATGGATACAGGCCGATAATTATTAACTAGTTTAGGAATCCAGTATAGGTACGGTAACTTATATTCATTCGACCCATTGACTGGAATATTAAATGTGTCTAAAACTGAAGCATGGTTTTGAAGAATTTCAACCAATCTGTTGGAGCCTGTACCACCTATAGACTCCACAGAGTGATATATGATATTGTAATTTTGAATTTACATCCACCTAGTGAATTAAAGACTTACAACACAACATATTTCTTGTATGTACACAAAAGGTGGTTTACAGTAGTTTAGTGTATGAAACAAATGCAAGAACTGACTGATATTAAATATAACTTACGAGTGCTTAGAAAATGATATTCAGAGTTATTAATGATATTTCATTTTGTAAGAAAACAAAAAACAACACGTGGTGTATATTTGTACAATATCAGAGACTGTATCGTATTGCGCTTTAAACTACATGTACATGCATGGTCCTCACCATACAATCGATATTGATGTTCAATTCCCAGTTACTAAATTTAAACATTTGGAAATAAACACACGTCATTAGGTGTTTTCCGAAAAGAAGTGATATCGAAAGGAAATAACATCCCAAAGGAAGTGAAAGTTCAGGTAAGATCGTATTATCATAAAGATTCTTATTGCTTGGGGATTGTTTTCTTGTGGGACGTGATTTTAATTTCAATTCGGATATAATCATTTCCAATTGTCACACTTCCAAAAAGATTGTTTATAAAACTTATAAAAAATCGTTAATAAAAACGAGCGGTGATGGTTAACAAATTTCAAATTTATAGTTATTTTATCATTATTACCATGTACCATAGCAATTCACGTTGATGATCTGTGTTTGTTCAAGGTGTTACAGGTAGAACAGCAGTACTGCTTAGCAATGGTGAGACAATATTCTTTTGGCTATCGGAGGCAACATCCTGATATGTTTCCCGAAGTCTGTGGAATATGTAAACCGCAACGTCGCTTTAAGAAACCAAAGGATAAATCTAATCATGATGGAATGAAACATGGTGCAATTCAAAAAATACCCCAAGGTTATCCAATGCATCTTGCACATAGCAGTTCATCGTACAGACTGTACCCATCATTCAGTTCTTCCCTCAGCACGATAACAGCAAATCATCTTAACACATTTGTGAGGAATGAAATCGAACCTGATACAGAATACAACAAAAGTTGTAAAGCGGTAGTTGATAGTCTTTGCCAATTCATGAAAAACAACTTTCCAGATGAATTAAGACCATCAGAAATTATCAAGGTAAGGTCAGATATACGGATTAGGATAAGCATGTTTTTTTTATTTTATCTACAATATAGAAATAAAAACAAAAGTCATATATAGGAAATAAAAGATATTCATTGTTAACTGTTCGTTATATTCACCTTTCATTACAGAGTGGGTCTCTTGGAAAGGGCACGGCGGTAAAGGGAAAGTCAGATGCGGACCTTGTTGTCTTTATGGCGCGTTTTCATTCCATATCTGTCCTGTGTGACTCTATAAAAAGAATTTTGAACAGGATGAAACTGTACCTCGGCACTCATGCTGGTTGTACTGTGGAGGGAACTACTGCCCACGCTGTCAAAGTTTCGCTGTCATGTCACGCCGGTCATACTCATGACGTTGACATACTACCAAGTGTGAATGTTCTAGGGACAGGTGTGTATGTAATAAAACCAAGAATAAGAGTATTAAAATATAGGCATTGAACCAACAATATCTGCATTGTAATTAAAGAACCAGTTCTGCATAATTAGAATAACAGTGAAGCCCTCTTGATGCTTTCTCTTATGGCTATTGATTGATTAAATATTATTTAACGTCCCCCTGATATGGAGACGTCACGACTGTCGGTGAAGGGCTGCAAAATTTAGGCCTATGCTTATGACTATTTACAATGGTGATCAGTTTAAGAAAATATCAAAGATTAACATTCTTTTACAGAAGATGAAAGAAAAATTTATACGACGATGGGTACCCATTCCCCATCTTTACGGGAATATTATTCTGCAGCACTAGCACCGTTACAGATTTCATTTGTTTCCTGTGTTCCAGCGAAAGTGAAAACTTTGATACGCTTGATCAAATACTGGAGGAAAACCTGTTTTGAAGTAATATCATATGAGAAAACATCTAGTATAAAGATAATCTTAATTTGAGACATTGACATTTTCGTTTCATGAATGTTTCTGGGCATTTTGCATTGACAGGAGACCACCGGGTGGCAACGACTACCGCCCTCTTATCTTTTGGAATTGATAACCATTGGGGAATGGGAAGACGCTGGAAAACTTATTGATTTTGACCTGTGCAAAGGGTTTTACCATGTACTGTTGGCCATTGCAAATTACAAGAATTTGAAACATGCATGGAATACTAATTACAATTCTGACCAGTATATCAGGTGATTATTTTCGTAGAATAGTGTGAGAAATTATGGGTAAAGTAAAACAAAATTTCTTGGAACTGTATTCAAGAAAACGTAATTAAGATTTGAAAAAAACAGCTGCTTTGAAAGATTTGTATGAATGAAAATCCAAATTGTGGTTTGAATTGTATGCAAATTTCTTGAATTTTCAGGAGTTACTCCTGCTATGTGATGGATCCAGCCAACCCCTACAACAATGTAATGGACGCCTGTAACTGCTGGGGCATTGTAGAGAGCAATGCTAGACAATTCCTCCTCAAGTCACTGTTTAATGGATTATCCACCTCTAGTGGATGGATCTAAATATGACGGATATAGCTACAGTATACGTTCATATGATTTCCTGCAACTTTAAAGAAAATCCAATATTAGTATTATTATTCATTTCAGTTCCCTTACAAATTCTGGTGTTACCAATTCACAGTGATTCGGGGATATAATCCGAGAGTGTGTTACATATAGTTAAACTGGTCACTACCGTTATGCCATGCGTACACGACAAAGGGACGATAATTCAAATTCTAGTAACTTTGGTGTTTAGATGGGATTCTATGAGGTATGGAGTGCCATCGATAACTATAAGATAATGCACCTTACGTGGGATATAAACTGCCTACCATGGATATTTATTCTTCTTTTATAGAAATAGTTTTACTATCATGGTACAGTGATACAGTTCTGTAAAATCCATAAGTTACATATAGAAGGGGACAGTAGTTATACTATATTTCATGTCGACGTAGTTGTAGAATTCAATACATAGTACTGATTTTATCGCTGTGCGTTGTTTGCGTTGGCAATGAATTTCTACATAACGAACTGGCTTCACAAAATATAACATTCACTGGATGGTAATTAATACAAATTTAGTTGTTTTGTTAATTATGCAATCCATTTCCACCGCTTAGTAAATTCCAAAGATGAAGATATGACATTTCTTAAATATTTAAAACATGTTAATGAAAGAAAGCTCATTGCGATTTATGTACTTTCTGTTTTCGCACGCTTTGATAAACCTGATAAGTTAAAAACTGGCATCATTCCAGAAGCTATAGATATACCTCGTATATCAAGACCCATTAAGTTATTGGCAAGAAAAAGTTGATCTGATAAAGGTATTGCAAACTTTTTTGCCTGCTTAGGATTGATTATCTCGAGAATTGATTCTTTTGAATCGTGCATTGTGAAGTATGATTTTGGAATTGAATCTGTTTAAACAGAATTTAGTTTGACAAGAAACATGTATGATGACATTTCAAAACAGTTGTATGTTGGTAACTTGGTCTTTCATTACGCTTGTGCACATCATGAAAAACAAGCTTTTAACAACTTGCCTATACATGATTAACTGATATAGTACTACTAGTAGGCAGGTATTTTTAACTTTTACATGCAAATACCGTTACATTACATTGATATTCATTAAATTACATCAAGAGAGAGAGAGAGAGAGAGAGAGAGAGAGAGAGAGAGAGAGAGAGTTAACAAAAATAGCTGGTTCCACCTATTCCATCGTGTGTTAGTCTATGCTGTCGATAAATATTTACCGTTGCTAAATAAATGTCGATACTGTCACGTTGGAAGGGGAGCATTATGGGCTTTTTTTCAGTCACTGATCAGAAATTGCTGTTAATGTTTTGTATTAATCTATTTCATGATCCCATTCAAGATGAGGGCTATATAGGATTTAACGTAGTTCCACCATTCTATGACGTCATAAGATTTTTCAAAGTCAATGATTTAATAAGATTGTGCATGACAGTAACATGCAGTCTTTCTCGATATTTATTGTGAAAAATCTTGTCAGCCATAAACTATTTTAAAAGTCTAAGTTTTATATGAATAATCAAATATAAGTTTCAAAATATTGAATCCAAGGGCAATAATTCTGTTTTCATTAAATTATTTATCAAGTTCATTATGCAATAGATTTCCTTTAGTTTTCACAAACATTTTGCATAAAGAACGACCTAACAATCGACATGAAAAACGTCAGACAATCTCAGTGCAGAAAAAAAAATGTTTTCTAATAATAACTTGACTTTCATCATCATTCAACCGTGTTCATTATGTTCAGAGTAAACACACTTTTGTTAGATTTAAATGTCTGAAAATAAGCCCACATCACCGAGTGTTTTCTGAAAATTATTGATCAATATCAAAAGCTTATCATCTCATTGGGACGGAAATATTCAGGAAGGATAATATGTCATAAGTATTCCTACTCCAAAGGTATTGTGATTTTTTTTCATTTGGACACAATTATTGCCAACTGTCAAATATTTTAAATATCTATAGTTATAAATGAACAGTTTTTGCTAATAAACTCCAAAATGCTTGCTCCACAGTTACTACTCGCACCATTAATATTGTTTCGTATGTGAAGTGAAGTCCGTAGGCTATGATAGAATCTTACTTGATTAGTAAATATCGTAAAATTAATTAAAATTTTACTTTCGTTTTTCGATATACTACCCTGCAAAAGCAAAAATAAAAGTAAAGTGGTACATCTAGGCCAGTTTTCATTTTTTTTCATTTTAAAATGACAAATTAAGATAATACGATTTGAAGTTAATCCGTTGTTCATCAATGCTTGATTTTGATCTTACAGATGAGATAAATTTTGATAATTGTTGAATAAATAAAATATACCTGTTCGTCTCTTCGATCCTTGATTTTAATGAGGAACGCAAGTTATTTTTGTATAACCTGGTTTGGTATGGGGACAAACCCCCTTGACAATCAGACGCCGGAACTATTTTTTTTCTCTCTCCCTAAATTTACATCGCAGCACTTTTTTCGGCCTTCTATGGAATAGAAAGTCAACGTGTACAATAAAATACTTCGGTTTGATACATATGTTGTTTTCTTGTTGTCAATGTTAGCATCTACTTGTACGCAAATCACGGTTGTAAAACATCTTTCTCTGTATGTATGGTCGAATGATAGATTAAAACAAGGATATTATATTCGAATTAATGATTTTCCAAGTAAGCATTACCCTGTTCATTTTGAAATACATTTATCACTGGGGAAAAGGGGCGGAGTGTTTCATTGCTTGATCCGTTTTTCAACAAAGCAAACAAAATTTCATACGTCACATTTTATCACATGACGTCAGACACATTGGCATGTGGATCGCGATTTGTCACTTGCTTACATATTTTCTTGTGTCGGATTTAGTATTAGCTACAGCGTTGAATACAAGGATAAGTTTTCATGTAGTAGAAGTTTTCACAGAGTTAAAAATCCGCAAAAGTATTACATTTTCTGATATTTGAAGATTTATTTTAGGTAAGCCTAAATAATGCAATTTCCCGTATTTTCTCAATCTGTCGGAGATGAGTCGATCTCTATCTCTAAAGGGCAGCGAAATACGCATTGCATGCATACTCTATACATATTTTCTATCATGACAAACTTCACTTTCGATACAATATTTTGATAAATGGATAGGCTCCGTAGAATTAAGATTAAATATGGTGACCTTCATAGCTAGACGCTTCGTATCGTTGTTGCTTAGTGAATCATTGCATCAGTTGACTTGTATTTTTTCGAGTTTATGTACATTTTGATAAACGAAGGTTGGAATCTTTGTCTCTTGCATTAGATTATAAGGATTTACTTTAATTCTGGGGCAAGTTATACGAGTATAACCTGGTTTGCTTCGCGGATTATAAAGCGTAGACTGACCCAAACTAGGTTATACTCGTAATATGTTGTACGGTGTGACCTTTGAGGGAGCGAAGTCCATTAACATATTGCAACACGACTTAAATTTTATTCGCCTCTTCATTTAACGCGGGAAATATAACGCGGTGGATGTAAACAGTTGCATTGTGACGTCATATTAGCTGCAATGTTTTTTCCTCTTCTTTCAAATCAAGGAAAAACAAAACGTTTGAAGCTATGATAAAGCTTGTCTGGAATTTAAAAACGTTGATGGTACTTTCTAACCAGTCTAATTGTTTTAATTATGGGATTCTCAATGAAGTATACCACAGTGATGGCGACATTTTTCAAAAGCATTATGGGTAATACTCATCTTTTTTTCAGCTGATGAAGAACAAATCACGTGACTCATATGTGTAATCATTGGAACGAGCTCTTCGCGTCGATTTGCGACGCGAGCGTCGCTCGCTAATATGCTGATGGTGCTACTGTTTGAGCGAGCGCAGCTTCATGTATGTACATATTTTGTATTATTTTATACCTCAGTATGAGAATTCTATGCAGTGCGTAAACTGATTGGTCTAGACAGTCACGTGCCAGGTATGACAAAACTTACATGTATTATTATATAGCTAATAAATAGTCTACTATAAAATCTGCGTAAAATCTAGAGAATGTTAGCGTTCAGTATCCTGAGTATTTATTGAACGCTAACTTTGCATTGCGTAAATTGTATGCGCCCGAAACATTCCGAGTATGAGCGTTCAATATTGACATTACCGTAAAGACGCAAACAAGCCAAAATGGCAGACGACGGTCCTCCGAATCTGACAGAGCCAGTATTTGATATTTACTGAGGCAAAATGTTTTACTGTATATAGATTATGATGTCCCCATTTACAAAATCGGTTTGTTTCATGCATTAATGACGGGTTGAATATTGGACAGTTAAGAAATGCATGTTGTTATTGCACACTTTCACGTTAGATGCCAATATTGATGAATTCTCGTCTATTTTGGAGTAGTTTGAATGAAAAGGGATATAATTTAACAACTAAATACTTTAGCTATATGATAAATGGGTTATTGAACTTACATAGGTGAATATTGGCACTCGTTGGCTGTCAAAATGCACTCGAAAGCTCGTGCATTTTTACAGCCAACTCGTGCCAATATTCACCATTATAAGTTCAATAACCCTATATTATTATACCTCATAATAAAGAATTACTAGTAAAACAGAATCTGATTGGCCGAGAAGGTCACATGACCGTCGTGTTTGCCCTACAAGAAAACATCGTGTTCCACTCCTTCGGATGTATCTTGTTTCACTTTCGTGTCCAGTTAAATGAACAAACCCGAGTGTTCCGAATGACGCAGGCAACAACAAACACATAGCCTCGTGCATTTCCATATATTTAACGTCAAGGTAAGCGAAGTTTATTGTGACGTCACAATCAGTTCGAGTCATTGTACTTTGATGGTTCGTAAGGCACAAAATATGCGGGTTTCTGATATATATTTAAATCGCTTGGTTTTGGTTGGTAGAAAAAGCAAGCAAGTAAATCAGCATCGATGGAGAATGGAAATGCAAAAACTGGTTTTCATATCACTGTAATTCGTTCTTTGTACCTCCTAATACGTTGACAGCGCGGTATTACTGTTAATGCAATCTCAGCTACATACAATGTATAGTTGAGCGGACTCCAATTTCAAATTTATTTTTGTAGTCTTGCTTTGTTTCGGTATAATAAACAATTTATTGCATGACTGTTCGGGAGATATGAATATTCATTCACCCAAGAAAAATCATATTTCCCTTGGGCGTTGCCCTTGGGGAATATGATTTTTCTTGGGTGAATAAATATTCATATCTCCCGAACAGTCATGCAATAAATGTATAATGTTCATTGTACTGTCTTTGGTACGAATTTTTAAGGTATGAGTTATCAAAACAAGTACTAGAAGCCATGTGGCTGAAACATTATTTACCTGTAGATTTTGTTGACATAATTGAATGCAGAATGCGGGTGCACGTATTTGGTAACAAACCATCACCCGCCATTGAAAACTATGCTCTTCAGAAGACAGTGAAGATCGCATCTGAAACATATAGAAAAGACGTCAAGAAGTTTGTACAAAGAAACTTCTATGTTGATGATGCCCTGACTTCAGTTTCGTCTGCAGAAGAAGCTATCGACCTTCTCACAAGAACCAATGATGTTCTGATGATTTTAGAAAAGATTTGTCTCCATAAGTTTGCATTCAATAGTGGGGAAGTAATGGCTAACTTACCTCTGCAAGACCTCTCCAAGGAGCTCAAGAATGTAGATCTTGACTCGGATGACTTACCAATGCAGCGAAGTCTTGGGCTAAACTGGGATCTTGACTCGGTCTAATTTACCTTTCGTGTTTCTCTGAAGGAAACCCCTTTCACGCGACTTGGTGTACTGTCCACCGTAAGCAGTCTCTTTGATCACCTTGGACTCATAGCCCATGTGACCATACAGGGCAAGCTTATTCTTCGTAACCTGATTTCAGGAACAGTGGATTGGGACGAACCCCTCTCTGAAAATCATAGAGTGCAGTGGGAGCAGTGGAAAATTCTCTGAAGGCATGCGAGAACTTATTTATCCCAAGAGCTTACTCACCACCCGTCTCCTTACGAAAAGCAGTAAGAGTAGAAATACATACCTTTTGTGACGCTTCTGAGAGAGCTATAGCTGCAGTTTCCTACCTAAGATCAGTCTATCAAGATGAAACTTCCCACCTCGGACTCTTGAGGGGAAAAGCCAAGGTTGCACCGAAGCATTGAGCTGTGTGCCGCAGTCTTGGCAGTTGAGGTCTCAAACATCGTCAGAAGAAATATGGATCTCAACATTGATGTTGTAAAGGTTTACACGGACAAGATTGTTCTGGGCTATTTACACAACGAGACCAGGCGATTCTATGTTTATGTAGCAAACAGGGTACAACATATCAGACAGTTGACGTGTCCTGATCAATGGCAGTACGTACCCACACAGAAAAACCTAACAGATCTGGCAACTAGATCTGTACCTGCTGACAAAATGAGTAACAGTATGTGGCTCAAGGAACCGAAGGAGTTTTTATATGGTCGCCGAGATGAAGGTTTGCTGGAACTATCTAAGGGCTCTTATTCTCTAGTGAGCCCTTGTGAAGACAAGAAAGTACGTCCCATTGAGAAAGTAGATACATGCTTGTCCAACATTTTATCAGATCCTGGAATTGAACTCGGATCACACCGATTTGAGCGCTTCTCGAACTGGAGAAAACTTCTAGGAGCCATTGCCATTCTGAAACAGTTCATCAGAAATAGGAAGAAGTGAGAAGTGTCTCTGGGACAAAGATCCGTAGAATTGTATCAAGAGGCAGAAAGGTTCATAGTGCGTACGGTTCAGAGGGAGATTTACGCTTCTGAAGTTTGCCCCTCTCCAGGAACAGTCACATTCTTACTATGGATCCATTTCTAGACTCTGACAATATGTGATGCATCGGTGGAAGGATTAAACATGCTAATATTCCTTCCCAGGAGAAACACCCTTTGGTCATTCCTCGAAAA
The DNA here is from genome assembly GCF_947568905.1 of Ostrea edulis. Taxonomy (NCBI): domain Eukaryota; kingdom Metazoa; phylum Mollusca; class Bivalvia; order Ostreida; family Ostreidae; genus Ostrea; species Ostrea edulis. The sequence continues at coordinate 14,160,879 of NC_079166.1, forward strand.
CATCACATCGCCAAACTCCTTATCAGTCAGGTACACGATAATGTACAACACCAGGGCAGGCATATTACAGAGGGCGCCCTGTGTGCGGCAGAATTCTGGGTAACTGGAGCCAAGTTGCAAACACATACTCACATCCATAACTGTGTTCCATGTCGTAAGCTAAGAGGATCCTTGGAATTCCAAAAGATGGCTGATCTACCTCCAGATCGTCCCGAACCCAGTCCCCCATTTACCAATGTCGGCATTGACGTATTTGGGCCCAGGAATGTTGTGAATAGACGAACCAGGGGTGGAAGTGCGGAGTAAAAATGGTGGGCAGTTATGTTTTCCTGTCTGACTACACGTGCTGTGCACATATAATTGATAGAGGACATGTCTTCATTCGCATTTATAAATGCAGTGGGGAGGTTTACATCCCTAAGAGGCGAAGTCAAAATCTTCCGTTCAGATCGAATTTTGTTGGGGCCACCGACGACCTCAGGATTGATGCAGTAAATGTGGAAGATGGAGAACTCAAAGACTGTCTTTACAAGTCAGGGATTATCTGGATCGTCAATGTTTAATCAGATTTGTGGTTTGCAGTCGATTATACACAATTTGTACTCGATGCCACATTACGTATGCCTAATGTTTACGTATATTCAATATTGTCCCGGTAGTATGACTTTTACAAATGGAAATAACAAGTACGTATTTAAATCCGCCACTGTGAGTCTTCTTTTGACGTACGTCAAAACGTAAACATGACGTCACAGATCATCTTAGCCTGCCTTTCATAAACATTACACTTCGTTAAACAGTTCGCCTAATAATGCACTGAATTTTGGAGCTAGGAGGCTACAAGATTAGGATGATAATCCACGTAAGTTCACAATCATATTCCAAGGTGTGACTTTGCGATATCTCAGCCATTTTGCACAAGGGACTTCTGGGATTGGCGTCAAAAAAATTTCCTTGTTAGAGGTTTAGATTTAGCTCGGATTATTTCCCGCGCTCTAGTCATTAGAGCTCGCAGTACGAGCCAGCGCGAAGCGCTCACTATAACTTGCCCCAGAATTAAAGTCATTCCTTAATTATTTTACTTGTATAAATATATCTCATTAAACGAAGTACATTTCCTTCCCTATACAAACGATCTGACACATCGATGATATTTAAAAACGATATTCGTCTTATATTTTTAATGTTTGTAATTCTTTCCGGGATTATAGAAGTCACTGTTACGATTTTTGTAATAGTTTATTAACAGTTTCTGATATATACACGTGAATAAACACAACGAAAGTCGTTTTTTATTTTGTTTGAAAATGTTTTGTGATGACACGTATCTTGAAAGTAAGTATGAAGTCAAAAACTGCCCAATATGTCAGATATCAAATTGTCTGGAAAGCTTGCACCTTAGAACTTAAATATTTTACCGAAGTTATGTTGTACACTACCTGATAATGTCCAAGAAATCAGGCCACCGTTCACAATATTTCATTTTTTCTGTTTGTCATTCCTATAATGCATTACGTTTTTCATTATTGTGTTTTAGGAGAAGAACTGATGTGTTTTCATGATTTTGTCCTCAAATTGTCGCAATGGAAAAACTATTATAATCACATTCGTAATACTGAGTTTCAAAAATGTTGTCTTGGTCAACTATTCGGCATGACGAATTGTGAATGCATTCGTGAAATCATTATATCTGAATTTCAGTACGAGAGAGATATTTTATGTGACATAAAGAACATTCAATATGGAGATCCAAGTGACTTCCTAATAATATAGTTTTATTTACTGTACACGATATCAATAAATATAACATACATAATGCACGCAATTATTCAAATTTTTGTCTTCAATTCATTTGCATTAGAAATGAAAAAAAAAATAATTAAAGATATCATACGTACATTCAATTCATGTACGAAACAACTCAAACACGCATTAAGAAGTCCTTCCTCTATGCAATATTATTTAATTGTGATTTCCCTCGCTTGCTCGGGGTTTCATCTAGTTGTCTATAAAACTGATAATTTATAACCGCCTTAATGTTAACCAGACACGTATTTACTGTATTTGTACCCTAAATACCAAGTTTAACTGAACTTTGATGATGCTGGATTTTCACGTTTTTAGAGTACCAGCACAAAATAGCAATGACGAGAAAATATTCTTTTGAATATCGGAGACGACATCCAAAAATGTTTCCTGAAGTCTGTGATGTATGTAAGCCAAAACGTCGCTTTCGGGCACCAGCAAATAAAGTTCAGCATGAAGAATCAATTCAACAACAGAGAATCTACGATCATCCAATGCACCGTACAAAAAGTAGTGTGTCCTACCCACCATCCAGTTCTTCCCTCAGCACGATAACAGCAAGCGATCTAAACAAATTTGTGAAGAAAGAAATCGAACCTGATACAGAATACAACAAAAGCTGTAAAGAAGTAGTTGATTGTCTTTGCCAATTCATGAAAAACGAATTTCCCGATGAATTGAGAGTTTCAGAAATTGTCAAGGTAAGCTCAAATACACGCATTAGAAAAAATATTTATCTTATTTTTAATATGATAGTGAAAAGTACTCATTGCAGAGTGAATCACTTGGAAAGGGCAAGACGGTAAAGGGAAAGTCAGATGCAGACCTTGTTGTCTTTCTGGCGCGTTTTGATTCCATAATTGAGCTGTATAAATCTATAAAAGAAATTTTGGACAGGATGAAATCTTCCCTCGACAATCAAAAAGATTTTACTGTGGAGAGAACTACTGCCCATGCTGTCAAAGTATCGCTGTCAGGTCAAGTCGGTCATAGTCATGACGTTGACATATTGCCAAGTGTTAAAGTTAATTTGCAAGGGAGATGTATGCATAGAATAGAACCAACAATGTGTGCATTGTAATTAAAGAGTCCCTCTTGATACTTTCTCTTATGACTATTTATAATGATAATTAGTTTTAGAAAATATCAAAGATTAATATTTTTTTTTACAGAAAGTAAAAGAGAAATTTACACAGCAATGAGTGCCCATTTACATGTACCGCCTTTACAGAAATGTTATTCCACGGCACTATCCCCGCTACGGATTGAATTTGTTTCCGGTGTTCCGCCGAAAGTGAAAACTTTGATACGTTTAATCAAACATTGGAGGAAAACCTGTTTTGAAGTAACGTCATATGACAAAACGTAGTATACTAATATTATGAGATACCTTCGTCATTCTCGTTGTAATGAATGTTTCATAGCATTTTGTATTGACAGGAGAGCACCGGGAAGAAACGACTACCGTCTTCTTATCCTTTGGAATTGATAACAATTGCCAAATGGGAAGACGCTGGAAAACCAGTCAAGTTTGACCTACGGAAAGGGTTTTACCATGTATTGCTGGCCATTGCAAACTACAAGAAATTGAAACGTGCATGGAATATTAATTACGATGCTGACCAGTACACCAGGTGATTACGTTTGTAGAATAATGTGAGAAATTACGACTAAGTTAAATCAAATGTCTTGGACGTGCATTCAGCAAGAGTAATGCACATTTGAATAAGATGGTAGATTTGAAAGATTTGTATGAATGAAAGTCTATAATGTGGTTTGAATTGTATGCAATTGCTTGGATTTTCAGTGGTTACTCCTACTATGTGATGGATCCAGCCAACCCCTTCAACAATGTAATGGACGCCTGTAACTGCTGGGATCTTGTAGAGAACAAAATTAGAGAGTTCCTCCACATGCCACTGTTTAGCGAATTATCCAAATCTAGTGGTTGGACCTAAATATGATATATGCAACTAATGTAAATTGGTTTCTTGCAACTTGAAAAGAAATTAGGATTAACATTGTATTCATTCGAGGACCTTTAGAAATTCTCGTATTATCAATTCGTAGTTCATAGGGATAATAACTTGACTTGATTGTCATAAGATTGTATTATACCACTGAGATGTCGATTAAGGTTTCAATAAACTTGACTAAACTTGGTAAGATAATTCAAGAGTGTGTTACACATTTAGACTGGGCGCCACCGTCATGCTATTTAATTGAATAGATAACTACATGAGAATGGGACAATAATGGAAATTCTAGTCATTTTGGTCTACAGATGGGATTTTATGAGGAATTGGGACCCATCTAAAACTATGAGATATTGAAACATACATGGGAGATAAATTGCCTACCATATGTTTATTTTTCTTCTTTTATAGAAATAGTTTTACTATAATACTGCATTGGTTATGGAAACATTGAAAGGGACAAGATCTCTACAATATTATATCATTATAGGGAGTTAGTGATGATGGGATGTTACAATATTATAGGGAGTTAGTGATGATGAGATATTATATTATTGTAGGGAGTTAATGATGATGGGATATTATAATATTATAGGGAGTTCGTGATGATGGGATATTACAATATTATAGGGTGTTAGTGATGATGGGATATTACAATATTATAGGGAGTTAATGATGATGGGATATTACAATATTGCAGGGAGTTCGTGATGATGGGATATTCCAATATTGCAAGGAGTTATTGATGATGGGATATTACAATATTATAGGGAGTTAGTGATGATGGGATATTACAATATTGCAGGGAGTTAGTGATGATGGCATATTACAATATTATAGGGAGTTAGTGATGATGGGATATTACAATATTGTAGGGAGGTAGTGATGACGGCATTTTACAATATTTTAGGGAATTAGTTATAATGGGGTTTTCCAATACTGAAGGGAATTAATGATGATGAATTTTACTATGTTTGCCGTTGTAACATTGGAGCACACTGTAATGTATAGTACTGATTTGATAGCTGTAGGGTATATTCACTGATCATTCAGCGTTTGCAATAGCAAAGAATTTCTATGTATAACGAACTGGCTTCACAAAATAGAACTTTTCTGAATGGTAGCTAATACAAACTTATTTGCCATGTCGTCAATTATGCATTTCTACCGCTTTATAAATTCAAAACTTTAAGATATGACATTTTTTTTTTATAAACAAAATCATGAAAGGTGCTATTGAAGAAAGGTTTATACAGGCTGCGTGCTGTACATGAGGCGATCGATGCATTTCCTGTTTCCACACGGTTTGACAAACTTATTAAGTTAAAAACTGGCATCATTCAAGGACATATAGACATACATTGTATATAAAGATCCATAAAGCTATTGCTTTTAAAAAAGGTTAATCAAATAAAGGTATTTGCAAACTCTTTTGAATACTTAGGACTGATTATTTTGAGAATTCATTATTGTGAACCACAGATTATGCAATATGATTTTGAAATTTGTTGATACAGAAATTAGTTTGACAAGAAACATGTATGATGACATTTTTAAACAGTTGTACAGTTGGTAACTTGGTCTCTCAATAAGCTTGTGCACATCATGAAAAACAAGATCTTGCCTTGCCTATACATGGTTAAGTGTACTATTAGTGTTCACGTAATTTTTTATTTAAATTTCATATGCACATATCGGTACATCAGATATCTATTAATATTATATCAATGCGAACAAAGCATAAGGTGAATGTATGTAATATTTAATTGATTGATAGAGAGAGAGAGAGAGAGAGAGAGAGAGAGAGAGAGAGAGAGAGAGAGAGAGAGAGAGAGAGAGATACCTTTTGTATTAAAAGTAATTTAATGCTGCCAAAGAATTACCTTTGCTAGATACTTTCACTCCGGAAGGGGTGCATTATGTTTTTTGCAAACGTTTCTAGGCCAGTCACGTTCGAGTATTTTATTTAAAGAAGGATGGTGTTGATTGTTAATGGGGGATTAAATATCAATATAATGAACCTCTAGGGATGAAAATATTTAAAGATAACCCTCAAATTTAGGAATATTTGTATATTTACTCTTATTTACTCTTACATGCATTTAATTAAAATCTGTAAATGATCCGTTTAGAGATATTTTTGATGATTCCATTTAAGATCCTACATGTATGTGCTCGATCTCAAAACGTTTTGTAAAAAAAATGTAAAACTTGTGATTTACTGATCCACTACAAATTCATTTAGCATTACTCTCACTGGACGTAGTTTCTGTACCAAAACTTTTGATAATATGACTTGTAAATCTTTTAACGTTGTTTACGCTATTGTGTGTAACCCATGTGGTTTAATTTATATGGGAAAAACTAAGGGTTCACTTAACAAAAGAATATCGGGACAAATATTTCAAATAAATAATGGTGGTAACCAAGTCTTTACAATGTAAAACTTATACGGTACCAATTTTGATGCACCAGATGCGCATTTCGACAAATAATGTCTCTTCAGTGATGCTCAACCGAAATGTTTGAAATCCGAAATAACAATGAAATTTTAGAGCTATTATAGCCAAAAACAGAGTGCCAATAACCTGGAGTCAAATTCGTCTAAGGATAAGAGCTATGCATGAGGGAGATAATCCTTAATTTTGAAATGAATTTCTAAATTTTATAACAGCAATTAAATATACATCCGTATTTTCAAGCTAGTAACGAAGTACTTAGCTACTGGGCTGTAAAGACCCTCAGGGACTAATAGTCCACCAGCAGAGGCCTCGATCCAGGGGTCATAATGTAAAACTTATACAAGCATTTCAATGCACCGGACCACTCTGTCTCGTCTATTACGGTAGGGATTTTGGAACAAAATACCATCACACAAACAATCAACTATTACATGTAAGTATCCCTTTTCGTAGACAACGAGAAGATCACTGGATCAGGACTCTAGGCATTGCATTTCCATATGGATACAATAATAACGTATATGATGTGTGGGGGATTTGAGTAGTCCCAAAACAAATAATGTGAATGTGAGGAGATTCTTTCCCAATACACAAAGACGGAAACGCAGTCATGAACATCATTCATATAGTAGACCTAGTATAGATGATGTCATATTTGATGAATTTTTATCTTACGTCAACCGACAATGAGGTCCACATCATATTCGTACAAAACTTTACTCTGTTTCATTTAGAGTTTTACATACGTTATTTGAAAAAGCCACTGCTAGTCTATACTTGGATTTTTCAACATATGAATATAGATTGAATTCTATGATTACGGATGTTGCCAATCACAGGCTCTTTAAACCAGCACGGGTCATGGGTGATATTCCATCCAAATAATGCCGGTTGTTCCTTAAGCTCAAATTTACAAAGGAATAGCTGCCATCAACATAAGCAACATTCTTTGTCATAAAAGAGCTCAGTTGTGTATCCCAACTGATTTCAAGTTCACGTCTAAACCCAGTATTTCCTATAAATATACTTCTACTATTGCATCCAAACCTTTTAACCTAACCAAACGTTGCAGTGCCTAGATATAGACCATCTTATACGTAATCCACCAGCGTGTTCTTGTTCTTCATCTTCTTTCAACTATAGTCCAGCTAGACATGTCATTACTAGTGATGTTGATATAGTTGAAAATCAGGACCTCAAATAACTTATTCGAAAATGTCCTGTATACAAGGAATCTCGGTCTTTCAAATGGCGAAAGAATTTCATCTCTATTATGAATTATGGCAAAGATTATGACAGACGATGATTTCAAAATGAAAAAGAACCTGATGAAAGGTGAGGATAACGAACAGTGATCAATCTCATAACTCCTAGAAGCAATACAAAGTAGATAGTGGGACAAACTCGGACCCTTGGACACACTAGAGGTGGGATCAGGTACCTAGGAGTAGTAAGCATCCCCTGGCAACCTATCACACCCGCCGTGTGCCCTATATCCTGATCAGGTAAACGGAGTTATCCGTAGTCAAAATCAGTGTACCAAGAACGGTTTAACAATCGGTATGAAACATGTCAGACAGCATTTGACCCAATGATAGGTTGTATTGACGAACTAGATCGTTATAATGACCATAGAATTTGCGAAATGCTTACTTCAATCGAGACTGCTGTAAACCCTGTACCATCAACTTGTTTGTCAGTAGCTTGCCTGAATTTAAAACCTGACTATACGCAGAACAAGGTCTTGCGTATCGAATCAGTTGAGATATATAAACACCATATGCAGATGATAATTTTTTTTATGTTTTCCGCCACACTCAACAATTTTTCAGTTATATGGTGGCGCCCAGTTTTTATTGGTGGAAGAGAGAACCCAGGTACAATGTACCTGGGAAGAGACCACCGACTTTTCGAAAGTAAACTGGGAAACTTTCTCACTTACCGGCACGAGCGGGATTAGAACTCGCGCCGACAGAGGTGAGAGGCCGTGTGATTTTGAGCGCGATGCTTTAACCACTCGGCCACGGAGGCCCTGCAGGTGATAATGGAATATTGCTACATAAATATCGGAAGTTGACGATGGAGAAGCTGAAATCATCCCGTTTGTCATACAGTTGAGTTGTCAGTTTGTCAATAATGTCTACTTTCAATAAAATATCTAAGTATGAAGCAAAAGTGAACAACTCCGTGGAGTCTTTTATTTTGAGCACACAGAGATATATATCGAATCGACATGTGAAAGTTATTGTTAAAAGACAAAATGTCGTCGATATATCTAAATGTCGAATTGAAGGCCACAACAAGAGATTTCTTCTTCTCACGTATACGTTTTTGAATAAAATCTGCTTCATATGAATATAGAACAGGTCAGTTAACAAAGGAACACAGTTCGTTCCCATGGGAATTCCAACTGACTGTTCGAAGTGAGAATCATTGATCTTTCGAATATGATCTTAGAAACGAGGGGTCCCGTGTTGCGACAGGTATTAGCACGATAAAGAACACTCACTGTTACGGCCCTGGGTGCTAAGCATAGGTCTAAATTTGTGGTGCTTCACCAACAGCTGGTGAGTGAAAATTCGCGAGGAATCGTAAAACAAACCAACGATCTGAAGGCATTTTAAGGAGAAATATGTATTTTTATGTTGACATCAGAGGCAGTATATGGGTAAATCCACCACCTGTCATTTACTTTACAAAAATTTGGAGGGCCCGTGTCTTTTATTTCGACTTCACTGGGATATATCAAATCAACATACATGTATGAATGTAAATTATGTTCATTTTATAATAGTTTGACTGAAACTTGATAAATGAATTTTGTTATATTTTCTTTTATCCTGACATATACTGTTATATTTTACTTGAAGTAATTGGAATTGAAAGCAACCAAACAATTGTCTATGGCGTCTGAAACACTTTGGACTCCAGTCAATCTATCATCCGCGTAGATATCATGAATATACGTGTAAATTTCGTTGAATTAAATCAAAATTACAGGAAATGTTTTTATGCATCAACATGAAATATATCATAATTTAACAAAAATACGATATATCAATATCATATCAAATGATATGTTTGAGATTGAAATCATGTACTTTCGCCATTGCAGGATTTTTTTAATTGTGAAGTCAAATAATATATTTGAAATAACTACATGACTATTACAGTTTGAAAAGATTGCTTGATTTGTGATCTAATGGAAAACATTGTAAACGACTTCAGCAATTGCTCCACCTATTGTTCTGCCAACTATAGTTCCCAATATACTTCCAACCACTCGTCCTACGGCTTGATTCTTGATCAGAGATTGCCCTGCTAGAGATCCATACAATGAAAAAAGAATCCCCATTACAGAGGACGTGACAGCTCTGGCAAATCGTCTGTTTTTCTCATTTGTATTTATAGCGTTGTTGCTCGCAATTTCCTTTAGTGTCTTGGCAAGGAAGACACTTGCAATCACGCAGGTTGCAACAATCCTTCTCTTTGGTACTTCAGACAAACTGAGCTTTTCTACTAGAGAAAAGACACCTCCTTTCGTAAGGTTTGGGACTACACGAGCTGAATCATGGTTAAAGTGTGACAATGAAGCTGGTTTGATTAGAGCAGCTACTGTTTGTTTGCTGTGTGCGCTTTCGGAGACAAACATAGGATCAGTTTGTAAAAGTTTGAATACATAATCCTGCATTCTTAGATATATGTCTGTAGTTTTTGTGAGAACATCAGCCATCTTGGATTCTATTGGTGTTGTTTTTGTCGTGAGGTTTCTAATCTTCACCGGTTTACAAGTTTTCACAATTCTGCATGTTTTGTATCCATCAAATGACTATTTCTTCTTTAATAATATTTTCGTTTCCTAAAATTAGAGTATATAATGAATTTCCTGTTCATTAGATCAAAACGTATTTGATTTTGTGGGACAGAATCTTTGTGGTATGAAGAAACCTGATCATGTTTGTGGACACTTAACCAAAATGTAAAGAGTGGACAACTTGTTTTCAATGGCCTAACAAATAGCGTTTGAGTATCAAATAGGACTGAAAATACTAAAGTCAGAGGACACTGCATACATTTCGTTAGAGTCATCGAAAGCCAGAACTGTGGGTTTAATGAGTTTTCTTTACATTCATTCTCATGAAGTTGTGTTTGGTATTCTGTCCACAATGGGTGTATTTTCCCTATATCATAATATTAGAAAGGTAGGTCCAACCATATTCAACATGACTTTGACTTACAGGTATATCTTATCATTCCATTCTGAATGTAATGTCCATGATATTATCTTTGATGTCTTCACGTGTTAAATATAAAAGGGACTGTTCAATTAAAAATGATTCTCCCAATCTTGGATTGCAAAGACTTAGAAAGAAAACAACATTATAGTATCTTCAGCAACAACATCCCTAAACCATAATAAGAACAAAACAACCACAGCAATAACAACAAAACAACCACAACAACAGTAACAGAGTATCACACGGTAAGAAGATTAACCCAACCACAGTAACAACACAACCGCAATACAAGAGAACCACAGTAATAACAAAACAATAATACAACACAACCACAATTACAAAGCATAAGTTACAACATCACAACCACAGTAACAACATCACAGTCACAGTAACAACATCACAACCACAATGACGACATCACAATCACAGTAACATCATCACAATCACAATAATAGCACAGACACAGTAACAACATCACAGTCACAGTAATAACATCACAACCACAGTAACAACATTACAACCACAGTAACAACAACACAGGCACAGAAACAATATCACAACCACAATAACATCACAGCCACAGTAACAACATCACAACCACAGTAACAACATCACAACCACAGTAACAACATAACCACAGTAACAACATCACAACCACAGTAACAACATCACAACCACAATAATAGCACAGCCACAGTAACAACATCAAAACCACAGTAACAACACAACCACAGTAGCAACATCACAACCACAGTAACAACATCACAACCACAGTAACAACATCACAATCACAGTAACAACATCACAGCCACAGTAACAACATCACAATCACAGTAACAACATCACAGCCACAGTAACAGCATCACAGCCACAGTAACAACATCACAGCCACAGTAACAACATCACAACCACAATAAAATCACAGCCACAGTAACAACATCACAACCACAATAAAATCACAGCCACAGGAAAAACATCACAGCCACAGTAACATCATAACCACAGTAACAACATCACAACCACAGTAACAACATCACAACCACAGTAACAACATCACAACCACAATAACAACATCACAACCACAATAACATCATAGCCAGAGTAACAACATCAAAACCACAGTAACAACATCACAACCTCAGTAACAACACAACCACAGTAACAGCATCACAACCACAGTAACAACATCACAACCACAGGAGCAACATTACAACCACAGTAATATCACAACCACAGTAACAACATCACAACCACAATACAATGACAGCCACAGTAACATCACAACCACAGTAACAACATCAAAACCACAGCAACAACATAACAGTAACAACATAACCACAGTAAAAACATAACCAAAGTAACAACATCACAACCACAGTAACAACATCACAACCACAATAACAACATCTAAACCACAATAACATCAAAACCACAGTAACAACATCACAACTACAGTAACAACATCAAAACCACAATAACATCATAGCCACAGTAACAACATCAATACCACAGTAACAACATCACAACCACAATAACATCATAGCCACAGTAACAACATCAAAACCACAGTAACAACATCACAACCACAATAACATCACAGTCACAGTAACAACATCAAAACCACACTGATAACAACACAACAACAGTAACAACATAACCACAGTAACAACATCACAACCACAGTAACAACATTACAACCACAATAACAACATCTAAACCACAATAACAACATCAAAACCACAGTAACAACATCACAACCACAATAACATCATAGCCACAGTAACAACATCAAAACCACAGTAACAACATCACAACCACAATAACATCATAGCCATAGTAACAACATCAAAACCACAGTAACAACACCACAACCACAATAAAATCACAGCCACAGTAACAACATTACAATCACAGTAATATCACACCCACAGTAACAACATCACAATCAGAGTAATATCACAGCCACAGTAATAACATCACAATCACAGAAACAACATCAAAACCACACTGACAACAACACAACAACAGTAACAACATAACCAAAGTAACAACACAACCACAGTAACAACACGACAACCACAATAAAATCACAACCACAGTAACAACATCACAATCACAGTAATATCACAGCCACAGTAATAACATCACAATCACAGAAACAACATCAAAACCACAATAACAACATCAAAACCACAGTAACAACATCACAACCACAGGAGCAACATTACAACCACAGTAATATCACAACCACAGTAACAACATCAAAACCACAGTAACAACATCACAACCACAATAACAACATCACAACCACAATAACATCACAGTCACAGTAACAACATCAAAACCACACTGATAACAACACAACCACAGTAACAACATAACCACAGTAACAACACAACCACAGTAACAACATCACAACCACAATAACAACATCAAAACCACAGTAACAACATCACAACCACAGTAACAACACAACCACAGTAACAACATCACAACCACAGTAATACCATCACAACCACAATAACAACATCAAAACCACAGTATTACCATCACAACCACAATAACAACATCAAAACCACAGTAACAACATCATAACCACAGTAATACCATCACAACCACAATAACAACATCACAACCACAATAACATCATAGCCACAGTAACAACATCAAAACCACAGTAACAACATCACAACCACAGTAACAACACAACCACAGTAACGGCATCACAACCACAGTAACAACATCACAACCACAGGAGCAACATTAAAACCACAGTAATATCACAACCACAGTAACAACATCACAACCACAATAAAATCACAGCCACAGTAACAACATCACAACCACAACAACATCACAATCACAGTAATATCACAGCCACAGTAACAACATCACAATCACAGTAATATCACAGCCACAGTAATAACATCACAATCACAGAAACAACCTCAAAACCACACTGATAACAACACAACAACAGTAACAACATCACAACCACAATAACATCATAACCACAGTAACAACATCAAAACCACAGTAACAACATCACAACCACAATAACATCACATTCACAGTAACAACATCAAAACCACACTGATAACAACACAACCACAGTAACAACATCACAACCACAGTAACAACATCACAACCACAATAACATCATAGCCACAGTAACAACATCAAAACCACAGTAACAACACCACAACCACAATAACATCACAGTCACAGTAACAACATCAAAACCACACTGATAACAACACAACAACAGTAACAACATAACCACAGTAACAACACAACCACAGTAAAAACACGACAACCACAATAAAATCACAGCCACAGTAACAACATCACAATCACAGTAATATCACAGCCACAGTAACAACATCACAATCACAGTAATATCACAGCCACAGTAATAACATCACAATCACAGAAACAACATCAAAACCACAATAACAACATCAAAACCACAGTAACAACATCACAACCACAGGAGCAACATTACAACCACAGTAATATCACAACCACAGTAACAACATCAAAACCACAGTAACAACATCACAACCACAATAACAACATCACAACCACAATAACATCACAGTCACAGTAACAACATCAAACCCACATTGATAACAACACAACCACAGTAACAACATAACCACAGTAACAACATCACAACCACAGTAACAACATCACAACCACAGTAATACCATCACAACCACAATAACAACATCACAACCACAATAACAACATCACAACCACAGTAACAACATCACAACCACAGTAACAACACAACCACAGTAACAACATCACAACCACAGTAATACCCTCACAACCACAATAACAAAATCAAAACCACAGTAATACCATCACAACCACAATAACAACATCAAAACCAGTAACAACATCACAACCACAGTAATACCATCACAACCACAATAACAACATCAAAACCACAGTAACAACATCACAACCACAGTAACAACATCACAACCACAATAACAACATCACAACCACAATAACATCATAGCCACAGTAACAACATCAAAACCACAGTAACAACATCACAACCACAGTAACAACACAACCACAGTAACAGCATTACAACCACAGTAACAACATCACAATCACAGGAGCAACATTACAACCACAGTAACAACACAACCACAGTAACAACATCACAACCACAGTAATACCCTCACAACCACAATAACAAAATCAAAACCACAGTAATACCATCACAACCACAATAACAACATCAAAACCAGTAACAACATCACAACCACAGTAATACCATCACAACCACAATAACAACATCAAAACCACAGTAACAACATCACAAGCACAGTAACAACATCACAACCACAATAACAACATCACAACCACAATAATATCATAGCCACAGTAACAACATCAAAACCACAGTAACAACATCACAACCACAGTAACAACACAACCACAGTAACAGCATTACAACCACAGTAACAACATCACAATCACAGGAGCAACATTACAACCACAGTAATATCACAACCACAGTAACAACATCACAACCACAATAAAATCACAGCCACAGTAACATCACAACCACAGTAACAACATCAAAACCACAGCAACAACACAACAGTAACAACATAACCACAGTAAAAACACAACCAAAGTAAGAACATCACAACCACAGTAACAACATCACAACCACAATAACAACATCTAAACTACAATAACAACATCAAAACCACAGTAACAACATCACAACTACAGTAACAACATCACAACCACAATAACATTATAGTCACAGTAACAACATCAAAACCACAGTAACAACATCACAACCACAATAACATCATAGCCACAGTAACAACATCAAAACCACAGTAACAACATCACAACCACAATAACATCACAGTCACAGTAACAACATCAAAACCACACTGATAACAACACAACAACAGTAACAACATAACCACAGTAACAACATCACAACCACAGTAACAGCATCACAACTACAGTAACAACATCACAACCACAATAACATCATAGCCACAGTAAAAACATCAAAACCACAATAACAACATCACAACCACAATAACATCATAGCCACAGTAACAACATCAAAACCACAGTAACAACACCACAACCACAATAAAATCACAGCCACAGTAACAACATCACAATCACAGTAATATCACAGCCACAGTAATAACATCACAATCACAGAAACAACATCAAAACCACACTGATAACAACACAACAACAGTAACAACATCACAACCACAATAACATCATAGCCACAGTAACAACATCAAAACCACAGTAACAACATCACAACCACAATAACATCACAGTCACAGTAACAACATCAAAACCACACTGATAACAACACAACCACAGTAACAACATCACAACCACAGTAACAACATCACAACCACAATAACATCATAGCCACAGTAACAACATCAAAACCACAGTAACAACACCACAACCACAATAACATCACAGTCACAGTAACAACATCAAAACCACGCTGATAACAACACAACCACAGTAACAACATAACCACAGTAACAACATCACAACCACAATAAAATCACAGCCACAGTAACAACATCACAATCACAGTAATATCACAGCCACAGTAACAACATCACAATCACAGTAATATCACAGCCACAGTAATAACATCAAACTCACAGAAACAACATCAAAACCACAATAACAACATCAAAACCACAGGAGCAACATTACAACCACAGTAATATCACAACCACAGTAACAACATCAAAACCACAGTAACAACATCACAACCACAATAACAACATCACAACCACAATAACAACATCACAACCACAATAACAACATCACAACCACAATAACAACATCACAACCACAATAACATCACAGTCACAGTAACAACATCAAAACCACACTGATAACAACACAACCACAGTAACAACATAACCACAGTAACAACACAACCACAGTAACATCACAACCACAGTAACAACATAACCACAGTAACAACATCACAACCATAGTAACAACATCACAACCACAATAACAACATCAAAACCACAGTAACAACATCACAACCACAGTAACAACACAACCACAGTAACAACATCACAACCACAGTAACGGTATCACAACCACAGTAACAACATCACAACCACAGTAACATCAACACAACCACAGTAACAATATAACCACAGTAACGGCATCACAACCACAGTAACAACATCAAAACCACAGTAACAACATCACAACCACAATAACATCACAGTCACAGTAACAACATCAAAACCACACTGATAACAACACAACAACACAACCACAGTAACAACACAACCACAGTAACAACATAACCACAGTAGCAACACAACCACAGTAGCAACATAACCACAGTAACAGCATCACAACCACAGTAACAACATCACAACCACAATAACATCACAGGCACAGTAACAACATCACAGCGACAGTAACAGCATCACAACCACAGTAATATCACAGCCACAGTAACAACATCACAATCACAGAAACAACATCACAATCACAGTAACAACATCACAGCGACAGTAACAGCATCACAACCACAATAAAATCACAGCCACAGTAACAACATCACAACCACAGTAACAACATCACAACCACAATAACATCATGACCACAGGAGAAATATCAACATGGCTATAGTAACAAAATCAGGACCACTGCAGGAACAACAACCTTATTCAAAGTTTTTGTTATAAACTACTTTCCATATGATATTAATGTTAATACACTGTAACGCTCCAAATATGTACATGGCTTTTCATTTAGCTGTATCTCAGAAATCCAGTAAGAAAGATTGCTTGCGACAAATCTCCATTAATGACTTACCCCGTATCACCCAGCTAGTTGTTTAAAGTATCAGCGTATAAAGTCTTCATTTTATCTGAAACGTTAAAGGGTCAGTATGTAGGTCGGGGCATAAATAAGGACGGCGGAGTTATATACACGTATCTATATAATGTACACACATCAAATCATGACTATCAATACGCATATGGTTAGTACACTAATTACATACCGGCCCTATGATAATTTGAGATCCAGGTAGCGTTCAAGCCCTTCATTCACGTGAAGTTATGAAAATGTCAACAACGAATCAAACAGAAATCCTTAAGTGTTTACTTTCGCTTTAGAGTATTCAATAATATGCGTAATCTAGATATTTCAAGATACTGTGACCGATCTTGTAGACTGCTTTTATTTTGGGATGTTAATTGTTTACTTTGTCGTCACTGGTACTGCTGTGAATAAGTAAGTGTAAACGGAGGCTGGGAATATATCCTGAAGACGAGGTAGTTAACGTGATGTGCATACATGTGGCCAAGATTTGTCGGTAGGCGATAAAGAACAATTAACCCTTTTACGTATTACCTGTGCTATAATAACTCAAGCAGAGAGTAAAGGGAGAATGTCTGCAAACATGACCTCAATTTTACCTGACCTCTTAAAGAAATAAATACTCCATTGTAGCTGATAAAGTCACCATATCTTCTATACACATTTAGCATAATTAAATATATCAAACATTTCACTTAGTTAAATTGTGCCTAATGTTACCCACTTTTGAAATTAAATACCCTGAGACATATCCAATTAATGTTTGAATTTTTACAAATTACAAAATTTTTTAGAAGTTGCCTTCAAATCACATTTATTTATCAAATTATACTACGTATGGTGTACAGCGTGGACGGATACTGACATCTACAGGTATGGCGTTAAATAACCAGGTTAATTTCTGAAGATGGCACGAAATAAACCTTAATAAATGTTTTATTTTGTCGTGAGTTTTATCACCAGAGACATGAGAAATATCTTAAAGATCCAATCGAACTCGTGTTATCGACTTAAGAAGAATCACAATACCCAATATATACACATACACAAGTTATATATATATGGATTGACGTCTGCATTATAATTTAGGAAATTGTTGCTTTCTTTTAGACATGACGTCATGAATTTTTGTTTTACAGAGATACTTTAAAAGTTTGATGACAAAGTGCACATCGTCGTGTAATTTTCATTTTCGTAAATGTAATGGTTTTGTGTGAACAAGTTTTAATTCTTACTACACATTATTAAGATAATTCTGACGGATCACATTTATCATTAGGAAAATGTAAAAAGCAACATTTCCCCCGACTTGCTCTTTGCTCGTTCTGGCGCACACAGATTGGAGACAAAGATTACGAATCCATGCGAACGGAATGCTAATCCAAAGGACAAAGAGTTTTAATATTCAGTGCAACGAATTTCAGATATCTTTTTAAATAGATGTGTCCCTTCATTACACCTACTTTCGTAGCGGGCCCTTGGATCCAGATGAGCATTTCGGGTACATTTACATGTATCATTATTCAGCTCAATCAAACTAATTGACATTCAGTTTCCTCACATTGATTTATGTTTTCTATGTATATTATTTTCATGGATTTCAACCTTTACATGTACGTAAATTGCCCTCCTGCAGAACAATGAGTGGAAAATGTATATCTACTGCCGTATCTAATGTGGTTAAGGAAGTTCTAGAGTCATGGTCATTGTAGAGCGTTACTATTTTCAAATAGAAAAGATTTTCACTTTGAAGTCGTGCAACTTCCCTAGAATTCTCGAAAGAGTTATTGCTCTTTATATGACTATGGTAATAACAGTCCCTGGGACCGATAAATAGTTAAAAACCAAGAGACAGGAATAGGCTTTTAATAAGTGAAAACGGACGAAAGGTTGAATTGTTGATGTACACAACAACATTGAATATTTACCTACACCGGCTTTGACACAATGGCCAGATGGTTAAAGCATCGCACTCAAAATCACACGGCCTCTCACATCTGGTCGGCGCGGGTTCGAATCCCGCTCGCCCCGGTATGTGAGAAAGTTTACCCAGTTTACTTTCGGAAGGTCGGTGGTCTCTCACTAGGTACATTGTATCTGGGTTCTCTCTTCCACCAATAAAAAACTGGGCACCATCATATAACTGAAAAAAGTTTGAGTGTGGCGGAAAACATAAATCAATCCTCGACGCAAGTCTCACAAGATCATGTTACACTCCAGAAAGAAAAAAATCCTGCAAGTATTATGTTTGTCTTCGGTAGCAGTATTGATAATCCCGGCAATTAACCTATTTATAGATTAGTGTAGGTAATGTATTTCACGACTTTTCAATTTGTATTTCATGATATTTTACCAAAATGAAAAATCAATTTTAAAATATGAGAGATGAATAGGTAAATTACCATTATGTTAATGGCCCGCCCTAGATTAAACGATTAAATTTATTTGGATAATATATAAATGTTTAAAAAACCAAACAAAACAAAAAATCAACAAAAAGTCACCCCCTCCCAGAAAATAGAAAAACCAATGAAATAAAAGCAACACTATAGTATATATCATCTAGCAATGAAAACTGATCATGAGAAAATATAGATATCATATAGATTTCCTCGGACATAATGTGGAAGTCAAGTATCCGAAAAATAGAAAATACTACAATAAAATGTAGTACATGTATATACTAGCGGGAAAAAAGAAACCATGCCTTATTTAATATATGAAAAAATAATTTTTTTTTATATTTTTTTTTTTGGAATACTGTTAACAAATGTATTCGTTACAACATTTCATATTCCATTAATGTTAACGTCGAATAACGTCAATTTCAGCACACTCGAAAGACACTGGTATTCGAACTTGAATTAACAAAGTTAATGACGCGTGTGAAGACCATTTGCATTCACACATACTTGACAACGGCGCCTCATTGATGCCACTGAAGTGTTCGGAAATGCTTGAGGGATGTTGTTCCAGATGTTGGTTAAAGCCTGGCCTAAATCAGCCATTGTCACTGGCTGATTTGGTAAACGGCGTAGACGTCGTTCCATTTCATCCCAGACGTGCTCGATCGGGGGAAACAGCTGCCAAGGCAAGACATCGACATTCTGTTGAAAAAAAAAGTCCCTGACTACACGTGCAACATGTGGCCATGCGTTGTCTTGCTGCAGAGTGATGTGATTTTGCTGTCTCTGTATGAAAGATATCACATGGCGCTGAATATTTTCGTCTCGATAGCGTACGCCGGTGAGATTTCCATTGACAAATTCTAGAGGGATCCTTTCACGTGCTGTTATTCCACCCCACACCATAACGCTACCTCCACAGAATTGTCGACGTTGCACAACACAAGCGTCATGGTATCGCTCCCCAACGCGACGATGCACTCTACAACGGCCGTCACTGCTATCTAAATGAAATCTGCATTCATCAGTGAACATAATATTGGCCCAGTCCTGTATTCTGAATCGCAGATGTCGTCTGCACCACGCTAGTCTAGCGATATGATGACGTTAAACCAGTGTTGGGCGCACTGCTGGACGTCTTGGTCTGATGTTGTGCTCGCACAGACGATTACGCACAGTTCCTGGACTGATTAGTCGAAGTCAAGGAATGCTACGAGCAGTCAAACGTGCTGTTTGGAAACGATTTCTCAGGTACACAAGTCTAACGTGTTTATCCTGCCGACGCGACGTCACAAGAGGACGCACAGAACGTGGTCGATCCCGAATGTTACCAGATTGTTGGAAACGTCTCCATAATGACTGGATGGTGTTCCGATGAACTCCAAAGTGTCTTGCTACGATATGTTGTTGCCAACAGCACGATTACGTTGGTTTTCGCTGAGTCGTGGCATGACAGAATGGGTAAATTTTGTCAAAACTAAAGTGCTTTCCTTACCGAATAGTATCCAAACAAACCTTTTACACTTCTTACTCCAAACAATATTGGCCAGTAAAACTCGTGTGTATGAACACTTCACTAAACAACATGTGTTCACTAACCATGAAAAAGTCCGTGCATTTGAGTCGGGTACTATCTGATATTGTTAAAAAAAACATCACCTTTATCGATTGCTTAGATTTTATAAATATAAACAATAAAATAGAAAAATTATAAAGTCTCTTTTTTTTCGCCAGTATTTAATTTCATTCACATGGACCCCGTAGCGAAACGAAACGAAATCTACCGAAACGAAACGAAACCTACCGAAACGAAACCCACCGAAACGAAACGAAACCTACTGAAACGAAACGAAACAGATTGTATAATCGAACTCTTTTAATTATAATAATTAAAAATGGTATCTCAGGCCCCTGTTAAAGTTTACACATATAAATAAAATTCGCCTCCCCTTTGATGTAGGCTTTCGGCTTGACTGATACAAAGTTTTAAAAGTTGGAGGGGGGGGGGGGGGGTAAGCACAAAGCACATAAATACCATGTGCAATTAGCTTCGGATCCGTAAATTTCAGAACGGGAGGTTACAGTCTCACAGGTCAGAGGTCTGAGGAAACACACTAAACGAGGGATGGGGTCGTCGGCGTTGGATCCGCTTTTGGGCATAAATACATGTTTCAGTACTTTTGTTCTAAAGACAAATATATGCATATATGTGGATATTGTGTATTTGTATGTAGTATATCAAACGGTGGATTCTGAATATGTCCTCCCGTTCTCTTTGTGATTTCTGCTTAAAATTCCCTTGTTCATAAGCCTTTTCATTTTACAAAATGCCGACCTCCTCCTACTATTATTGCATTTAAAAAATTCCGTTTTCCGTCCCGTTTTCAATTCCCTGTCTTAGCAACAACCCAAATGTCAATCTCTCACCAGAGGGCGTATTACGCTACGCTACAACGATAACGCTGGGTAGAGATTGCCCAAATGTATAGAGTTTTTCCATTATTGAAAGTACTCGCACCTCAGCAGTTAGAGATATAAAATAAGAGGTTAAGAGCTCTTCCTGCTTTCAATTTTCTCAGACACCAGCTTCTTCAAACAATGTATCTATGCCCAAAGGCAGATCCAACGTCGGCGACCCCACCCCTTGTAAAGTGTGTTTCCCCAGATCTCTGAGACTGTAACCCTCGGTTCTGAAATCTATGGATCCGAAACTAATTGTACATGCCATTTAATCAACTACGGATATGTACTTTGTGCTTACTCCCCCTTTCCAACTTTTAAAACTTTGTAACAGTCAAGCCGAAAGCCTACATCAAAGGGGAGGCGAATTTTATTGATATGTTGTAACTTTCACAGGGGCCTAAGATACCATTTTTAATTATTATAATTAAAAGAGTTCGGTTATACAATCTGTTTCGTTTCGGTGGGTTTCGTTTCGTTTCGGTAGATTTCGTTTCGTTTCGCACTTTACAGGTACCGAGTGGTTAGAGCATCGCATTCGATGTTCTGTGTATGATCAAAGCGATCCGGGCCGTTGTTAATAGGGGTTTCAAGAGTCTCGTTTGGAGTCAGCATTTCGCAAAATCTACGGTCGTTATATTGATCTAATTGGTAAATGCAGTGGTTGGTGGTGAGTTGTCTGGCGTGTTTCATACCAATATTAACCCGTTCCTTACATACTGATTTTGACTATGGGTTATTCCATATACCGGATCAAGATACAGGGCTTACAACGATTGTGAGAGGTCAAGAAGTGTTGCTTACTCCTCCTAAACTTCCGATTCCACCTCCAGTTTTTCAAGATATCCATGTATGCCCTGCACTTCACTTTGTATTCTTTATATGATTTTTGAGATTCATCTCTCTTCGTTTTCACATTTGTCTTTTTAAAACCATGAAAGGCGAAGATAAGGAAATTTAATCAATCTCATAACTCCCACAAGCAATACAAATAGAGAGTTGGTCATACGTTGTGATAGGTACAAATGTATCAAACATGTATAGTCTTATAATATAATTCCGTGGGGATCCGGGTTAGAATAGGTCCTCAGTACCCCCCTTGCTTGTCGTAAGAGGCGACTAAATGGGGCGGTCCTTCGGATGAGACCGCAAAAACCAAGGTCCTGTGTCACAGCAGGTGCGGCACGATAAAGATCCCCCCCTGCTCAAAGGCCATAATCGCCGAGCATAGACCTAAATTTTGCAGCCCTTCACCGGCAGTGGTGACGTCTCCATATGAGTGAAATATTCTCGAGAGGAACGTAAAACAATATTCAATCAATCTTATAATATAAACATTTATTCAACTAATATCTTCTGCAAAATCTGAAAAAAGGTGAGTAAAGCTAAACCAGAAAATATATTTCATACTTGATAAAATCCATGCTAATATATGAAATGGAAAGAAAGTGGCTTTGATGAACATTTACTGGATCCTGCAATATATCTCTGCTAACTTTTCATCACTAGAACTTACTAGTATACAATCATACAGACTTCAAAGAAATTGGGCAAAAATGTGAAATTTCGAATTTTATAAACCCTCTCTATCATTTGGAAGTTATATTTCCGAGGTATAATCAATCAACTTTGTGTCCAACATATGTTGCATTCAAAATGCGGTTGGAGTGCCTTACGATCATTTAGACTGGTATTTAAAAATTAAGGATTATCTCCCTCATGCATAGCTTTTATCCTTAAACGAATTTGACTCCACTTTTTTGCATAAGTTTTACATGCATCCAATTTCTTTTGTAGAGGTGTAGCAGTGAAGATATTTTTGAAAAAAATATTTTGATGTGCATTGTATAGTTCAATGTGTCACTCAGTTGACACTCCTACACATTGACCATGCGATATAGTAAAATTCGTATTCCTCAACTATATGCAGATAATACCAAGGAGCGAGAAATCATTTTTGAAATATTTGCCCAATTCTGTTTTACCCTAGCGTTCAAATATCTGATGTCTTGGTGGTATCGGGGATCTGATTGTTGGGAATGTATTGAAATATATTTACCATATACCTATTAACGGGACTAATTCCCCAGTGCCCCCCCCCCCCCCCCAATTCTGGTGGGGTTTTTTTTTGTTGTTGGTTTTTTTACTTTTAATGATCAAATTCTACTTTCTATAATGTGTTTCAAAGGTCAGGTGTCATAACAAATTAAGGTGATGCATGAACACAGAAGCTTATTTTAGTTAATTTGTTATTTGTTTTGTAAACAAAGATTGCGTTATGTTATTGTTTACGAAGTTTTCAAAAGAATAGATATCGATCTAAGTTTATTATATGAAAGGTAAAGATATCACATTCATTTTAATTATCTTTTAGGTGAAATGTGTCATAAGAAAGTTATATTTCTGACTGCAAAATGAAGATGCTTTAAATTACAAAATTAACATTTCACTGGTTTGTTTGCAAACATAACAAGCGATGTTTGTAAACCACATGCCCCCAATGGTGCAAAATTGAAAAGGGTTATACACACACATCATTTAATTAATAGTAGCGTCATCAATTCAAAATATTGAGCAGACAATATCTTCGTATGTTAAGAGTGGATTGATCATGTGACCTAAAAATCAGTAGGGGTAATCTATTCCTTATGTTTACCAGTGTACCAAGTTTGGTGTCACTGTAGCAAATAATTCTTAAAATATAGGAGACAATATATTACCATGTCCAATTTAACCCTTGACCATGTGACCTCAAAATAAAATAGGGTCATCTTCTCCTAAAAATGTACCAGTGTAGCAAGTTTGATGTCTCTCAAGCAAAGGGTTCTCAAAATATTAAGCGGACAGTATATTTCTATGTCTAGTTTGACCTGTGACCATGTGACCTCAAAATCAATAGGGGTCATCTTCTCCTGAAGATGTACCAATGTACCAAGTTTGATTTCTGTCAAGCAAAGAGTTCTCTAGACATCGAGTGGTTAGTATATTCCTATGTGATCTATGACCATGTGACCTCAAAATCAATAAGGGTCATTTACTCCCTGGAATGTACCAGTGTGCCAAGTTTGACGTCAGTCAAGCAAAGGGTTTGCAATATATTGAGCGGACAGTATGTTCCTATATCCAGAGTAGATTGACCATAACCTTTTGACCTGAAAATTACAGGGGTCCTTATCTACTCATAACCAACCCACATATTAAATATCATTACGATCAAATGAATGGTTCTCAAGATATTGAGCGAACAAAATGTGGTCTACTGACCGACCGACCGACAGGTGCAAAGCAATATGTCCCTATTCCTTGAAGGGGGCATAAAAACTCGAGTCTTCGTTTACATAGCACAGAGTTAAGACTATTAATATTGCTTTTCTTCTTGCATTCAGAAGGTCAAATTGTGGCTGTCAACATTAAATGAGTTATATTTGTAGTCTTTAACACCAGTAATGAAAACTACTGTTTTCCAAAAAAGTAAACCAGTCCCTTCAAATATTTAGAGAACATGACTTCAGGAGTGTATTAAAATTCATTACTGCAGGGAGTGTCTAAAATCACTTAAAATGCATTAATTAAATTGAAAATGAAGTTGATC